>NC_084460.1:251563009-251866039 GCF_027409185.1 Cynocephalus volans
ATAAGTGTGCACTTAGTTTCACAAGCATGATTACAACATCATGCTTGCCACAGCAAAATATCCTGGGTGTAAAATCTACTTCTTTGAGTCACCGAGGAAAAACTTTTTCCAATAAGGAAGCGTTCAAATCTCCTGATCTTGTATAATGGCTTATATGTAAGATAGGTTTTAAAGTTGTTAACAGAATATCTAAAAATTCTTATAAATATGTAGAATGGTCCAGAAAGATACATAAAATTCCTGTCCTTACTTCTCAACCTTATTCTCAGATCCAGGAGCTAGCTAAATTGAACTATCTTAAAATGTTATCATTAAAATTATATATTTAAGTATTTATATATATTTTACTGATATAGCAATTTCAGACTACTTTTTGATGTACCATTATAAAGTATGAAGACATTAGGATTTTTATCTGCCATTGTTTGCCCATCTACATATATTTTTTATTAACCACACTATTATCCATATGGTATTTAGTCATTGCCTTTATAATTTTAAAAAATGCTTTCTTCATTTCCGAATTCATCAACATTGATATAAAAGATAAAACTCCTACTAAGTCTGCATTTTAAAATTTCCCCTACATCATATTTATTATGTTAGACAACTTGAAAATGTTAAAAGGATACCATTAAATGTATTCTGTTCTACAACTATAATTAAGTCATCAACACCCTGTTTCTATTCTGAAACATTTTACACCCAACACTAGTGTATATGTCATTATGATTAAGTCAGTGTTTTTAAAGAACCAAGATGGTAACTGAATACATAAAGAAGGTAATCCTTTGTCATTAAATCCTGCTCCTTAAAGGAAACTATCCCCTCCTTCAAGATTCAAAGGACTTCCTTTTAAGTTCTTGTAAGCTTTCTTTGATTCTTTATGATAATACTCAACTGCCACTGATTCTTGTATTTAATGTTGTCATTTCTTTTGTATTTCTTTTTATTGTACTGTGTTCTTTCCTGACAAGAGATATCATATTTTGGATAATCATATAACAACATTTTTTAGCTCTGGCATGTTTAAAACTATTTTCATTGCTTTCAACATTTACTTCAGTATAGAATTCTGGATTCAAGTCATTTTCTCTCAGAAATTTGAATGTGTGTCATTTTTTTTTTTTATTTTCTACCATTCAACATTACTGATTATCTGTTATCTTAGTTGATTTTCACTTTTTTATAAGTGACACTTTTGTTTTTCCTTTTTTTTTTTTTCTAGAAGGACTAGGATGATAAGTACAGAGAGCTGGAATAATAAAAATTGTTTCCAATATGCTTCTTTCTTGAATTCTAGTATAGACTCTGGTCTTCATGTTTATAGGTACAGTGTGTCTGTAGACATGTTTTCATCTGGGGTGATTTTATTTTGAATAGCTATTGGAGATGGGACCCTCTACTATTGCTAATGTAGGAGACCTTTGTTTTAATGGTGGAGAATCACTGGTCTAGCTATTCAGAGAGCCACTTTAAAATTGAGTAGTCTGATAATTACATCAAGGCCCGTTCATCATTTTTATGTTTGTTGATCCAGCTAGCAGATTTTTTGGACTCTTCTTGGGAATCACCACACTTACTTCAGTGTTCTGGACTACTATGCTCCTTATCTGTACTACTTATCTATCCAGTATTTTGGCCCTCCATAATATGTGTTTCTTTAAATATGCAGGCCTCCTTCTTGCTAATTTTCTTGATTTAAAAAATGGTTATAGTTTTTATTTTTAAAATTATATCATGCCATCTTATTTGATCATTGGAAAGAAAGGGAAAATATTTGACTATTAGATATGTTTAAGTCCTTTTAAATTGCTGTTTTTCTATAAAAGCTTCAGAACATAATATATAGGAAGGTTTTTTGCCTCAATTTTGTGTCCTCATAGAGTAGAATCCAAGCATTTGAACATAATACTTAAGCCTTTCTATTCTTAAGAGAAAAGCATTTACTTTTTAATACCATCTTTGCTTTATTCCCTATGGTAGGTGGGGTTCTAAGATAGTTCTCAAGATTACTGACTAGTGATCTACACAAATCTTTATCACTCGTTGATTTATATTCTACTGTGAGGTGATTTTTCACATACAGTTAGGATCCCGAATCAGCTAATTTAAGATTATCCCATGGGGCCTGACCTAATCCCATGAGCCCTTTTGAAACATAGTTTTCTCTGGCTGACATAAACAGAAAAGTCAGAAATTTGGAGCATGAAGAGAATCTGACACATGAGAAATTCTCCATTTCTGACTTTGAAGGTGAAGGGGGCAAAATGACAAGGAATGAGGCAGCCTCTAGTAGCTAAGCAAGGTGTGTGACTGAAAGCCAACAAGGAAACACATATCTCAGTTCTCTAACCACAAAGAAGTGAATTCCACTAATAACAAGAATGAGTTTGGAAGCAGATTTTCAAACAGAGCCTCCAGGTGAGAACTAAGTCTGATGGACTATTTGATCTCAGCTTTATATACTCTGAAGAGAGAACACAGCCACACTCTGCCTCACTTTTGATCTATGAAACTGTGACTAATACATGTGTATCTATATATAGGATCATGTTATCTGTGAACAGTGACAGTTTGACCTTCTCTTTTCCAATTTGGATGCACTTTATTTTTTCCTCTTGTCTAATTGTTCTGGTGAATACTTAAAATATTTTGTTAAATAGAAATGGTGAGGGTGGGCATCCTTGTCTTGTTCCTTTTCTTAAAAGAAAAGTTTTCAGCTTTTTCCCATTCAGGATGATGGTAGTGGGTTTGTCATATATGGCTGTTATTGTGTTCAGATAATTTCTTTCTATATCTAATTTGTTGAGTCTTTATCATGAAGGGATACTTAATTTTGTACAATGTTTTCTATGCATCTATTACGATAATCACATGGTTTTTGTCCTTGCTTTTGTTGATGTGGTGTATCACATTTATTGATTTGCATATGTCGAACCATCCTTGCATCCTTGGGATGAATCCCACTTCATCGTGGTGTGTGTGTGCATATATATATATATATATATATAATATAATTATATTTATTATAAATAAAATATAATTTTATCTATTTATTTTTTGATGTGCTGCTGTATTTTGTTTGCTAATATCTTGTTAAGGATTTGTGCCTCTATGTCTATCAAGGATATTGGCCTGTAGCTTTTTTTGTTGTTGTTGTGTCTTTGTCTGATTTGAGTACCAGAGTGTTGCTGGCTTCAAAGAATGAGTTTGGGAGAATGGTCCGTTTCAACTTTTTGGAATAGTTTGAAAAGGATTGGTGCTAGTTCTTCTTTAAAGATCTGGTAGAATTCAGCACTGAAGCCATCTGGTCCTGGGCTTTTCTTTGTTGGGAGACTGCTGATATCTGCTTCAATCTCATTTCTTGTTGTTGGTCTATTCAGATTTTCTATTTCTTCTTGCTTCCATCTTGCTAGTTTGTATGTGTCCATAAATTTATCCATTTCCTCCAGATTTTCAAATTTGATGGTGTACAGTTGTTCATAATAGTCTCTATTGATACTTTGTATTTATATGTTATTGGTTGTAATGTCTCCTTTTTCATTCTGATTTTTGTTATTTGGATTTTCTCTTTTCTTTTTATAGTTACTTTGGCCAACAGCTTGTCTATTTATGATTATTTTCTCAAAAAAACAACTTTTTGTTTTGTTGACTTTTTTGTATTGTTCTTTTGATCTCTGTTTCATTTAGTTCTACTCTGATCTTAATTATTTCTGTCTGTTTACTAGTTTTGGGATTAGATTGTTCTCAATTTTCTAGTTCTTTTAGATTTAATATTAGGTTCCTAATTTGAAGTCTTTCTATTCTTTTGATGTAAGCATTTATTGCAATACTTTCCTCTTAGTACAGCTTTTGTAGTATCCCATAGGATTTGGTAAGTTGTGCCTGTATTTTCATCCATTTCAAGGAATATTTTGATTTTCTTCTTTGACCCATTGGTCATTCAGGAGCATGTTGTTTAATTTCCATGAATTTGTATATACATTTACAAGTGCAGTATGTAATACAGGAAAATCTAGGAAATGTACCCCTTTAAAGGTTCTTTAATGACATCTGCACCATCTCTGTTCCATGTAAGATAAAATATTTGCATGTTCTAGGGATTAGGACATGACCATTTTAAGGGACCATTATTCTTTTTACCACAGGTGTCCATGACTAGAACAATAAGAAAGGTTCTATCTTAGGATCGACCTATCAGTAGGTTTTATCTAGTATTACAAGGGTACTTCAAAAAATTGGTGAAAAAATGGAAATAAAAGATAATACAAATCTTTCCATGAACTTTTTGAAAACCCCTCATAAGATTAGCAGACTTCTAGAAAGATAATTCTTCATCAAAATCACTAAACTTAAACAGCACCAGATATTATACTTAAAGAATGGAATGGTTTAGAAAATTTGCCTTAATAAATTTACTTTTTTCAGTGGTATAACACATATTTCTAATAATCAAATGACTCTTTATGATTTTTCCATGATTATACAGAACTGGGTTTCACAGAGAATGCTGCTATGTTACTTGGGTTTAATGTGAATTATTTTTAATCAGATACCTGATAAATGATAAAAGGACATATTACAATATAATCATAAAAATAAAAGTAAATGCATCACTCTCCTTTGCTCTGTGACTTTGAGCAAGTTTATAAATAATTTCAGTTTTGGGAGGTGAAACGCCACCACTAATTGTTTTGTTTTGTATTTCTTTTTTAATTTACAATTGCTTAATTTGAAAATTTTATACAATAGTTCCTTTGGAAACTGTTCAAATTCATAAGCTGATTAAGTTATAAACTTCTTTTTCATTAGGCCTTTTAAGAATTCATCTGTGGACAATTGTATTGTTTTGTTAGGAATAAGTCTGTTTCCAACAGACAGCAACAATGAGATAACACTGGCTCCATCCCAGTTGGTTTCATTAAAAATAAATGTAGCAAAATTAACAGATAAGACAAATTAATTCCTTTACTAGCTACTGAAAGCATTTATTTATAGTGATTTATATAAAAGTAGGGAAAAAATATTTGTTACATGCATTTTTTTATCATTTTAAATTTCCTACAACATACTTGTAAGAACCTTTTAATTCAAAACAAACATATGAATCAAATTGACAAATCAACACAAGGGAAACATGATGCTGATTTTCTAAAATATAAAAATTAAATTGTATTCCAAAATTTCTTCTAGCTTCAGAAATGTACTTGAAAGCTGTTACACAAATGAAATGTCATCATATTTATTGATAAAGAAATATATTGTCATACTTTTAAATATTATTTTTTTATTGATTATGCATATTCATGGGGTACAAAGCTGACTGTCACCACCTGTGCCTAAGATATGATGATCAGATTAATACTATCAGCATGCCCATTAGCACAAATTGCAATTATTCCCCATTCCCCCCACCCGACCTCTTGACATGTAATAATTATACATATTTATGGGCTACAGAGTAATATTTCAATGATGTATATACTAAGTGATGATCAAACTAGGCTAATCAGCATATCCATCACTGCAAACATTTATCATTTCTTTGTGATAAGAACATTTTCACTCCTCTCTTTTATCCATTGGAAATACATAATAAATCATCCTTTAAACTGATATCATTCAAAATGATTCCCGTATTTATTTCTTTAAACAATAGTGCCACTTTGTTAAATAGTATTTTTGAAAAAGAGTTTTTGCCTTGGCTTACAAAATAAAGTAGGCTCTGGGCCAGTTAACTGAATCACAAATGAGATTTGTACAGAATAAATTGAATTCTATCTTTTAACATCAGGTCTTGAATAGGAAGAGATAAAAACTCATATTTATTGAGTCGTAGTCAATATGTACATGCTTTATGCAGGTTTCCCCCCATTTTATAAACGGGGAAAGTATCGCTAAGGGTCACACAGATAGTAAATTGTAGAGACAAATTTCATCTCTTGAAATATTCCCAAATCCATAATTTCTCCATTATACCATTATAAATACTGCTTTCTTATTAGTGATATAAGTTCATAAGGAAAACTAATGTTAACAACATATCGCCATAAAAATAGAGAGTAGACTTTGGACAACGTTTTTGATATATCTCTAGTTCTATTTGGGATAGTTATGTATTTCAACAAATAATAAAAATTGCAGTGTCCTGGAGATACCACACATTTTCTTGAGGACATAATGGAGTAAATAAAGCCCCTTAAATATGTCTGCAGTTCTCAGAAGTCTTCCTAAAACCCCTATGAAAGCTCTACAGTTACTAGGTTAGATATTATTTTGACTTTCGGAAGTGTAAATTACATGGGCCATGAACCGTTTCTCTCAAAGAAATGGGAGAATTATACACTTCAGCCTCAATTTGCTCCTAGATTGGACTATGATAGGAGTCTGTGTGATCCCCTCAATTGTTCAAGTAGAAAGCAATCTCCTGGGATGTACAATGTTTATTTATTAAAACAGAAAAGAAAGAAAACAGTGTAGTAGTTTTAATGCCAATGATTTTAAATAGGTCAGATTCAAATAAATCAGTAAACCAAGAAAGAAATTTTTTTCTTACTTTTATTGCTTTCTCACATTCTTTCTCCCTGTTATTTCTACATTCTACCCACTGGAAATTTTGTTTTAGGGTCTTGAAACTATATTCATTAATTTTGTTTTAACCAATTAAAGAAATACTTGGATAAAATGGTGATTATATTAGAAAATGTGGGAAAAGTAACACTTTAATTTTGTAAGTGAAATTCATATAACATAAAATTCACCATAATAAAGTGAACAATTCTGTGGCATTTATTACACTTACAAGGTAGTATAACCACCTTCCCTATCTAGCTCTAAAACATTATCATCACTCCAGAAGAAACCCTGTACACTTTAAACATTCACCTCCTATTTTTCCCTGCCCCCGGCTCTAGGTGACTACTAATCTGCTTTCTGTCTTTATGGATTTAGCTATCCTGGATATTTCATATAAATCAAACTATACAATATGTGACTTTTTGTGTCTGGCTTTTTTCCCTTAGCATAATATTTTTAAGGTACATCTCATTGCACATTCCTTTTTTTTTTTTTTTTGCATGAATAATAGTTTGTTGTATAAATATACCACAGTTTTGCCCACTCATTATTGATGGGCATTTGGTTTAAGTGTTGATATGATCATTTCTGTACAAGTACTTGTTTGAATACCTATTTTCAGACAATTTGGGTATATATCTAGAAATGGAATTGCTGGGACATATGGCAATAATATGTTTAATTTTTGAGAATCTGCCAGACTATTTTCAATAGTGGCTGCACCAATTTATATTGCCAACAGCAGTTAACAACAGTCCCAGTTTCTACACATCCTTACCACCATTTATTATTTTCCTTTTTTTAAGAAAATTTGCCATCCTAGTGAGTGTGAAATGGTATCTAATTGTGATTTTTGTTTTGAATTGTTTTAACTACCAGTGATGTCGAGCATCTTTTCACATGCTTATTCACCATTTTTATTTTTTCTTTGGAGAAATATATGTTCAAGTCTTTTGCCCATTGGGTTGTCTTTTTGTTTATATATACTGAATACTTGACCCTTTTAAGATATATCATGTGCAAACAATTCCCCCCTTCTCTAGGTTGCCCTTTCACTTTACTTGATTGTGTCCTTTGATTCATGAGATTGTTCAATTTTGATAAAGACCCATTTATCTATTTCTTCTTTTGTTGCTCATTCTTTTGGTGTTATATGCAAGAAACTGTTGCCAAACTGAGGCCATGAAGATTTAGTCCTTTGTTCCTCTAGAAGTTTAATAGATTTAGTTTTTATATTTAGTTTTATGGTACATGTTGAGGTAAGTTTTCTAAATGGTGAATTAGGTGTTCAACATAATTTTTTTGCAAACTTAGCTTCAACGGGATTCCAAAATCTGCTCTGATCTAGCTTTACACCCCCCCCCCCATTTATGTAGTTATTGTTATTAATGAATTATACATTTGTCTTTTAAATTACATAGGAATAAAAAAGAGTTACAAAAGAAAATACAGTTATATTGGCTTTTATATTTACATACGTAGTTACCTTTACCAGCATACTTTATTTTCTAGTGCATCAAGTTACTGTCTAGTGTCCTTTTATTTCAGCCTGAAGGGCTCGCTTTAGCATTTTTTGTACAGCAAGTCTACTAACTATTCCCTCAGCTTTTGTTTATCTAGGAATGTCTTAATTTTCCCTTTATTTCCGTAGGATAATTTCATCAGATATAATATTCTGCATTGACAGTTTCTTTTTCTTGGTAAGGCATTGGGGCAAGGATAAATTAAAATCTCACAAAGCTCTCCTACTGTGTTTGGCATCTTTTTCTTGATTTAGTAATCACTTGGTTGCTGTAAACCTTTGACTATTTTCCAGGTTTTCGACAAAATTAATTCTGACAGTTTTTGGTCATTTTGTTAGTGTTTCTGGACAGAGACAGGCTGTTGGAATTCTGTACTCTGCCATTTTCACTGAGATCACTCAAAATAGTTTCTAAACATTTGAGAAGATGCTTAACTTCATTCCTCATGTGACTGTGTTGCTCTAGATTTCCAGCACTTCACTCCTCTACAGCTTCCTCTGATCGTCTTTTAATAGTGGCCAAGGCTCATTACTGGGACCGTGGATTTCTCCCTTCAGACTCCTTAGGCTAATATGGCCCAAATGGCCAAGTACCAACTTCAGGTTTGCCTTTCTGCTCCTGTGGCTACCTGTGTCCTCCCAATGTATGAAACTGAATTTCAAACAGCCTCTGGGATGCAGGTCAGCATGGGCACCCTGCCCAGCTCTGGTCTCTGTGTCTAGAGGCCTGGCACATCCTTCCACACATACATTTTTGAATGATTATGCAACATTGTATTCACTTACAAGGATACAGGCCAGCATCTCACGGTTTCTCTCTCTATCCAGCGTCTTTGTATTCCCAAAGCAATTCTGGGGGTCTTTCTTTTGGAATTCCAAGTTACAATTCAGTTGCAGAGAAATGAGATCACATGGGTAGATGTGGTAGCCTCTTAAAAGCCGCATATCATAAATAGAAACTATATCTCGTGTAAAAGTCTCTGTGGGTATGACTTCTATGGTCCTGGCAAGGGTGAAACCAAGATTGCACTTGGGGGACACGCAGTTATGGCTTCCCACCAACTATTAATAAATCCTTCACACTCCTGTCCAAACACAATTTGAAGTTATTCACAATCATAAGCAAAGTTGCCTAATAAAACAATTGATAGTCCATCTTTGCTAGATGTCTAAGGAGCAAAGCTCTAAAGTTACAGCACCAAGTTTAAATTCCTTCCTAGAGAGGTAGAAAATGTTTGCTAACCCTTTACTCTCAATGTATTTATTATATACTAAAGATAAATCATTTTTAACTACATATACACAAATATTTTTAAAAGATAAAAAGAGTAAAACAAATCTATATTTATTTAGAATAATATTGCAATTCCCACAGACCACTAGTTCTACTGGGTCTATATATTATTTTCCTATTATACTTATGCCAAAGAGAAGATAAAAATGTTAACTAAACTACATAGATTGTATGCTCTTAAAAACCACATGTATAAAATTCACCAGACTGATTTTTATTCATTTTATTGGATATGTATTGATTTACTTGTGAATGGTCAATGAGCTTGAAGACACTTTGAACAATCTAGTTATCTTTTAGGTCATACTTTTGTATATAAACATATGATTGGAGGATCCATATAATAGTAATTTTTGTTTCAGTTTAAAAATATATCTCATTTTTACATTTCAAATACAAATTTAAGAAACTCTTACTCAAGTAAAACATGCCAGTGGGAAAAAAATAATGGAAAATTATCATATAATAAAAAATAAAAATAAAATTATTCTGACTTTACCCTATTTTAAGAAATATGATTAACATCTTGTGTATTTTTTCTCTATTTCTGAAGATGCAGATACTTTTGATTTTATTGCAAAAATATTGGCACGTTCTTTTTAAAAATAGCATTGTAATCCAAGAATATTCCAGATATTTTACAACTCTTAACATAGGTAACAGTTGCATAATATATCTCTATAAAGTTGAGCTATAACTCTTAACCATTCTTTATTTCTGGCCATTCAAGTTGTTCATGTATTTTTTAAAATAATCGTGTCAATAGATCCTACACTTGAGTTTCCATTCTCTCACTATACTACTAAAGATCTTATCGAGGTTTTTGTCAGCAAATTTTCAAAGCCTTCTATTGTAGTGGAAGTTAATCACTGCCATCCTGTGCCAATTCAACTTGACAAGCATTCATGAGCACTTATAATGCAAGAGACACTTCTGATCCAGCACTTAAGAAAATGAACTGAATGGCTGGAAAATCAGTTTTAGACACAACATACACTGATTGCAAAGACTTTTATATTAGAACTAGAATGAGATTTTGTCCACAAAGGAAACTTGAGTTAATGGAATCTAAAGAATGACAGGCCTTGGGGAAAGATATTGTTCAGATCTGATATGCCATTAAGACATTAGATGCTTTTAAAGCTGCCATGAGAAAAGTCCAAATGATACACATTCATGATAGTAATGGGAAAAGAAAATTTAAAAAGTCTTCCACAAGTTCACTCAGCATAATGCCATCGATTAAATAATGACTAGAAGGGAATTACACATTAAAGTGTGATACCATCACTAGAATATCTTAACCTTCTCTGAAGAAATATATTTGCTAACATTCTAATAGAATTCACTACACAGTGTCTTTCAAGAGAGCTAAATTGATTCAGGAAATAGAGATGGTGATTGAGTTGTAATTCTTTGAGGGTATTACCTCTCTAGAAGATAAAAAGCATACATTGATTTTTCAAAAGCCATTGAAAATAGTTCTTGGTAGAAACAACTGTCTGGGATGCTTGTGGAAACTGTATTACTAAGAAATATGAGAACAGGAACAGAAGTTTGGAATAAGAGTAATGGATTTTCTTATAGTAAGAAAAATGCTTAACAAGATCATTCTTATTATTACTCTAAGTATATATTTTATTTAATATCAACTAACTCCATCTTAAAAGATAGCATTGGAAACATAGCCTTTAACAATGTAAAAAACTGGAAGGAACTTTAGATATCATCTGAGGGGACAGAAGTCTAAGAATGTGAAGAGAATTATCTAGGGATACATCTAGTAAGTAGGTAAATAAGATTACATTCAAGTGTGAATAAGATAAAACTCAAATAAAGTTGGCTTTTTTTCCCCCCCAAACAACATGTTGCTAGGCCTATGCATAACCTCTATTCCTCCACCACAGCCACTTCGTTCATGAGCTCACTGGACAATGGCAGGAGTGGGTGGGGAAAGAGGCTGACAAGTATCCACGGAACAGTTCATTCTACTCACTTGATTATGAAAATCCTACTCTGCTGAGGTGACTCTTTGGTGAGCATTTACACGGGACACAAATGTCTTCAAATTTTCTGCCCATTTAGAGAAGTCCTGCCACATACACAGACCATCCTTGTCACCCATTTTCCAATCCTGGTTTTTCCAAGTCCCTAACTACCCAGCCAACCCACTGGACACAGCTTATGAGTGGTGTATAATCTCATGTATGCTTATTTCTCCTCCCAAGCAAAATGAACAACCAAGTTCACTTTGCAAAGTTCTGTCCATTGGGAGAATTTTCCTTCATGAATGTCCTTTAGGGATGTCTAAGGAAGGTTAGCTATAACGCTGCAGCTTTCTGCTTCAATACTTATGGCACAATACCACCTGAAACCAGACCCAAGTTTTCTCTTGCTCTGTCAGCTGTCATCTATCCAGTGTTGTGTTTCAGATAACTCTTCTTTTCTTCCCCTTCATAAACTTGCAGCTAAGGAGCATCGACATTACCATGCAACTATGAGTAGTGATCCAAAAAATGGCCTGCGGTTCACTATTACTTTTACTCTGGCCGTTCTTTATGCCTATAGGGTTTTATTCCTGAGATATTTGATGGCCTATTACTCATCTCCTCCAAGTTTTGCTCAAATGTCACCTTCTCAATGTGGATTTCCGTGGTGGACATACCTTAAATTGATTCCCAAAGAGTCATGCCTTCGTACAATCCCCTTCCCTTGAGTGTGGATGGAAACTGTGACTTGTTTCTAACTAATACAATATGAAAAACTGATGAGATGTATATATATTATGTATGTAAGACTCCACTTTGCTGACTTTGAAGAAGCTGGCATGTTGTAAGAGGGCTTATAAAAGGGCCATGGGGCAAGAGACGGCCTGCAGCCTCTAGCTGCTAGGAGCTGCCAAGCCAACAGCCAATAGAAAGCCCAGACTCTCAGTCCTACAACCATGAAGAAATCAAGTCTGCCAACAACCTTAGGGGGCCTGGAGGAGGATTCCCTCCCCACTGCCCCCAGACAAGTCTCCAGAAGAGAATAGAGACTAGCCAAAGAACAGGCATACAATTTTAAGAGATAATAAATACGTGTTTTTTAAGCTGTTAAATTCATGTTAATTTGTTACACAGAACTAGAAAATTAATACACCTTCCCAAATCGCTATTTGAAATTTCTGTTCCTCTCCTCACCAAGTGCCCTGTGGCCCTCGCTGCTTAACTTTATTTCATCCACAGCACTGTCAATTCTGCTATACAATTAACATATTTATGTGTTTTAGTATCTTTCTCAACTATGATAAAAATTTTATCAATAAAAAAGCATAATTATTTTCTCCTTTGTCACATGTGTATCAGCTGTATTTAGAATAGCACCTGACAGAGGGTACTCAATGAAAGACACATGAATGTATACATCACAACCAAATTAGCCAGACCTGAAGAGTTAGACAGCTTGAACAGCATATAGCAGAGTAAATATAGGAGATAAATCACAGGGTGTGTCGCAAGAGATCCTGACTCCATTCCTGGTTCTACCACTTATATTTGACTCTGGCCAAATCACTAAACTTTGCTTAGCTTCAGTTCATTATTTCTAAATATGGATAATAATGCAAACCTTGGCTACTCATATATTTAATTTTCAGAATCAAACAAGGTAATGTATATAATATTGCTTAATAAATTTTAAGGAGCAATATCAATTCTAAACGAACAAATACAGATGTCTAATATGTGTGAAAATATATCCATCTTCCTAGTAAGTAAATGAACTATAGGCAAATAATTAATGATATATCACTTATTGACTATAAATTTAAAAATTTAAGAGAAATGCTACCCAACATTGTATATGGTACATACTCTCATATAATGTTCAGAGGAGTGTAAAAATGGTGTAAATTTATGGATAGCTGTTTGGCAAAGATCAAAACCCTCAAAAAGAGCACATGCATATCCTTTATCCCATAGTTCTGCTTGTGGAAACCTACATTTTAGATATGATTGGACAGGTGCACAAAGTAGAGATATAAAAACATTTATGACAGTTTGGTTTGCAATAGCAAAACAATGTAGTTGACCCAAATGTTTAAGCATAAGCTGATGAGTAATCTGGCACATGATTGGTTTTTATATTTTCTCTTGTTGGCTTGAATCTATGTACTTTTCCTGTCTGTGTCTCTGTCTCTGTTTCTCTCCTCTCATGCTGATTAGTCCTTTGCCAGTTTCTCTGCTTCTTCCATTAACTTAAGGCCAGAATCATCACAACACTCCAAAGTTCACAAGTTTCCTGAGAACATATCTGAGAATTAATGTTTGTTTGACCTGTGTTGCCCAGTGATATTTGATTCTCTATACAACTAATAGAAGTAAATCAGGAAGAAAGTAGAGTAGGCCTTCTGAGAAGGTATCATAACCAAAGAATATTGACTCTCTTTGCTTTGCCATTTGCTACTTGCATATTTTTAAAGCATATATTGAATTATATGCTATTGTACATTATAATTTTTTTGAATAGAATAGCTAGATCACCATCTCCCACAAATTCCTTTTAAAGATTTTCTAATTTTCTAATCTTTACTACCATTTCTGTCTTGACATTTATCACTAAGAATTCTTTTTGAGTGATTTTCAATAAATTATTGAGGAAGGTTTTGAAATATTGTTGATATTTCCACAAGCCTCACAGGCATTGTCTTGTATGTTTGTGTAACACTTAAGTTTTATTTCCATTTGGCATTCTGAAAAGTATTTAATTGGTTTCTATTATTTACCCTTCAAAGTTATTTTACTAGATATAAAATATGATGTGAAACTTTATTTTTCCTGCAGAAAAATACAGAAAGATTATTAAAACTGGAAAATCCTAGTCATAGAACTTTCCAAAGGTTTTGGCCAGGATTATGAGTTCTGCAGTTGAAAATTACTGTAACATTAGGTGACTTGGCTTCTCTTGATATCAGTAAGTACATCACTAAGATAAAAGTTAGTATGCATAGATTATCAAGATTAGTAGGAACACTTGAATGCAGCATGGTGCTTCTGGGCAACTTCTGCAATACTGAGATATTTATATTTTAAATATACACAGTTCTCTAAATAAGCATTTAAGGGCTAATTCCAGATATGTCTATCAGTCATTTAAATTACAGGTAATGTGACAGTATTGGCATTTGATAATTGATTGACTCCTTGATATTCAACTACTATGCCAATAAAAATGGATTAATTAAAGTCATAATGGTTAATCTGAAACAGTAAACAGTGAAAGTACTGGCCTTTCAAGTACTTGCTTTAGAAAATAAGCTTTGCTCTTCATTAGAAGGATTGTACTTTTTTCTTACTAATGAAATTTAACCCCACCATTTTAACTTTCTATTATTACATATGTCTTATTTATTACATATATGTGTATATGTGTGTATATTTACAATACAAATTAACTTTTGTACTAAAGATTTTACTAAAAGTAGTAAGGTCTGTCTTTCTTTTTGGTTGCCTGCAGCTTCCGAAAGAAAATAGTAGGAAATAAATTATCTGCATTTGTTAAAATGAAACTATTTATAAATAGTAATTGATGATTAGCTTTTTCATTGGTATTACAACTTTTTTTTTTTTTGCTTTATTTCTCTTAGCACTTTATTTTTTTTTTTTTTTTTTTTTTTTTTTTTTTTTTTATTTATTTATTTATTTATTTATTTATTTATTTATTTTATTTTTATTTTTTATTTTTTTTTTTAATTTTATTTTGTCGATATACATTGTAGCTGATTAATGCTCCCCATCACCAAAACCTCCCTCCCTCCCCCCTCCCCCCTCCCCCCCAACAATGTCCTTTCTGTTTGTTTGTTGTATCAACTTCAAATAATTGTGGTTGTTATATCTTCTTCCTCCCCGCCCCCCGGTTTGTGTGTGTATGTGTGTATGTGTGTGTGTGAATTTATATATTAATTTTTAGCTCCCTCCAATAAGTGAGAACATGTGGTATTTCTCTTTCTGTGCCTGACTTGTTTCACTTAATATAATTCTCTCAAGGTCCATCCATGTTGTTGCAAATGGCAGTATTTCATTCGTTTTTATAGCTGAGTAGTATTCCATTGTGTAGATGTACCACATTTTCCGTATCCACTCATCTGATGATGGGCATTTGGGCTGGTTCCAACTCTTGGCTATTGTAAAGAGTGCTGCGATGAACATTGGGGAACAGGTATACCTTCGACTTGATGATTTCCATTCCTCTGGGTATATTCCCAACAGTGGGATGGCTGGGTCGTATGGTAGATCTATTTGCAATTGTTTAAGGAACCTCCATACCATTTTCCATAGAGGCTGCACCATTTTGCAGTCCCACCAACAATGTATGAGAGTTCCTTTTTCTCCGCAGCCTCGCCAGCATTTATCGTTCATAGTCTTTTGGATTTTAGCCATCCTAACTGGGGTTAGATGGTATCTCAATGTGGTTTTGATTTGCATTTCCCGGATGCTGAGTGATGTTGAGCATTTTTTCATATGTCTGTTGGCCATTTGGATATCTTCCTTAGAGAAATGCCTACTTAGCTCTTTTGCCCATTTTTTAATTGGGTTGCTTGTTTTCTTCTTGTACAGTTGTTTGAGTTCCTTATATATTCTGGATATTAATCCTTTGTCAGATGTATATTTTGCAAATATTTTCTCCCACTCTGTTGGCTGTCTTTTAACTCTTTTAATTGTTTCTTTTGCTGTGCAGAAGCTTTTTAGTTTGATATAATCCCATTTGTTTATTTTTCCTTTGGTTGCCCGTGCTTTTGGGGTCGTATTCATGAAGTCTGTGCCCAGTCCTATTTCCTGAAGTGTTTCCCCTATGTTTTCTTTAAGAAGTTTTATTGTCTCAGGGTGTATATTTAAATCCTTAATCCATTTTGAGTTGATTTTAGTATACGGTGAGAGGTATGGATCTAGTTTCATTCTCCTGCATATCGATATCCAGTTATCCCAACACCACTTGCTGAAGAGGCAGTCCCTTCCCCAGTGAATAGGTTTGGTGCCTTTGTCAAAGATCAGATGGCAGTAAGTGTGTGGGTTGATTTCTGGATTCTCTATTCTATTCCATTGGTCAGTGTGTCTGTTTTTATGCCAGTACCATACTGTTTTGGTTATTATAGCTTTGTAGTATAGCTTAAAGTCAGGTAGTGTTATGCCTCCAGCTTTATTTTTTTTGCTGAGCATTGCTTTGGCTATTCGTGGTCTTTTATTGTTCCATATAAATGTCTGAATAGTTTTTTCCATTTCTGAGAAAAATGTCTTTGGAATTTTGATGGGGATTGCATTGAATTTGTATATCACTTTGGGTAGTATGGACATTTTCACTATGTTGATTCTTCCAATCCAAGAGCATGGAATATCTTTCCATCTTCTTGTATCCTCTCTAATTTCTCTCAGCAGTGGTTTGTAGTTCTCATTATAGAGATTTTTCACCTCCTTGGTTAACTCAATTCCTAAGTATTTTATTTTTTTGGTGGCTATTGTAAATGGGCAGGCTTTCTTGATTTCTCCTTCTGCATGTTCACTATTGGAGAAAAGAAATGCTACTGATTTTTGTGTGTTGATTTTGTATCCTGCTACTGTGCTGAAATCATTTATCAATTCCAACAGTTTTTTTGTAGAGGTTTTAGGCTGTTCGATATATAGGATCATGTCATCTGCAAACAGGGACAGTTTGACTTCATCTTTTCCAATCTGGATGCCCTTTATTTCCTTCTCTTCTCTGATTGCTCTGGCTAGTACTTCCAACACTATGTTGAATAGGAGTGGTGAGAGTGGGCATCCTTGTCTAGTGCCTGTTCTTAAAGGAAAAGCTTTCAGCTTTTCCCCATTCAGGATGATATTGGCAGTGGGTTTGTCATATATGGCTTTAATTATGTTGAGATACTTTCCCTCTATACCTAACTTATTGAGGGTCTTTGTCATGAATGAGTGCTGAACTTTATCAAATGCTTTTTCAGCATCTATCGAGATGATCATATGGTCCTTGTGTTTGAGTTTATTAATATGGTGTATCACATTTATTGATTTGCGTATGTTGAACCAACCTTGCATCCCTGGGATGAATCCCACTTGATCGTGATGAATAATTTTTCGTATGTGTTGCTGTATTCTGTTTGCTAGTATTTTAGTGAGGATTTTTGCATCTATATTCATCAAGGATATCGGCCTGTAGTTTTCTTTTTTGGTTATATCTTTACCTGGTTTTGGTATCAGGATGATGTTTGCTTCATAGAATGAGTTTGGGAGATTTGCGTCCGTTTCAATCTTTTGGAATAGTTTGTAAAGAATCGGTGTCAATTCCTCTTTGAATGTTTGGTAAAATTCTGCTGTGAATCCATCTGGTCCTGGGCTTTTCTTTGTTGGGAGCCTTCTGATAACAGCTTCAATCTCCTTTATTGTTATTGGTCTGTTCAGATTTTCTACGTCTTCACGGTTCAGTTTTGGGAGCTTGTGTGTGTCCAGAAATTTATCCATTTCCTCCAGATTTTCAAATTTGTTGGCGTACAGTTGTTTATAGTAGTCTCGAATGATTCCTTGTATTTCAGATGAATCAGTTGTAATATCGCCTTTTTCATTTCTAATTTTTGTTATTTGAGTCTTCTCTCTTCTTTTTTTTGTTAGCCATGCTAATGGTTTGTCAATTTTATTTATCTTTTCAAAAAACCAACTTTTTGATTCGTTGATCTTTTGAATTGTTTTTTGGTTTTCAATTTCATTCAGTTCTGCTCTGATCTTAATGATTTCTTTCCGTCTGCTAACTTTAGGATTGGATTGTTCTTGTTTTTCTAGTTCTTTAAGGTGAAGTGTTAGGTTGTTCACTTGCCATCTTTCCATTCTTCTGAAGTGAGCATTTAATGCAATAAATTTTCCCCTCAATACTGCTTTTGCAGTATCCCACAAGTTTTGGTATGATGTATCATTGTTTTCATTAGTTTCAATAAACTTTTTGATTTCCTGCTTGATTTCTTCTTGGACCCATATGTCATTAAGTAGAATGCTGTTTAATTTCCATGTGTTTGTATAGTTTCCAGAGTTTTGTTTGTTATTAATTTCTAGTTTTAATCCATTGTGGTCTGAGAAGATACATGGGATAATTCCAATTTTTTTGAATTTACTGAGACTTGATTTGTGACCTAATATGTGATCTATCCTGGAGAATGATCCATGTGCTGATGAGAAGAATGAATATTCTGAGGTTGTTGGGTGGAATGTTCTGTAGATATCTGCCAATTCCAATTGGTCTAGAGTCTTGTTTAGATCTTGTGTTTCTCTACTGATTCTTTGCCTAGATGATCTGTCTAATATTGACAGTGGAGTGTTCAGGTCCCCTGCTATTATGGTATTAGTGTCTATTCCCTTCTTTAGGTCTAATAGAGTTTGTTTTATAAATCTGGCTGCTCCAACATTGGGTGCGTACATATTTATGATTGTTATGTCTTCTTGATGGATCAGTCCTTTTATCATTAAGTAGTGTCCCTCATTGTCTCTTTTTATGGTTTTTAGTTTAAAGTCTATTTTGTCAGATATAAGAATAGCCACTCCAGCTCGTTTTTCTTTTCTGTTTGCATGGTAAATCTTTTTCCATCCTTTCACTCTTAGTCTGTGTGAATCTTTATGGGTGAGGTGGGTCTCTTGTAGGCAGCATATAGTTGGGTCCTGTTTTTTGATCCAGTCAGCCAGTCTGTGTCTTTTAATTGGGGAATTTAAGCCTTTAACATTAAGAGTTGTTATTGAAAGGTGTTGATTTATTCCTAGCATTTTATTGGTTGTTTGGTTGTCTTAGGTGTCTTTTGTTCCTTGCTTTCTGATTTACTGTTTGGTTTCTTTGTTTGTTGGTTCCTTAGGTTGTAGATAGTGTTTTTGTTAGCTTGTTTTCTCTTCATGAATGCCATTTTTATTGTACTAGCGGGTTTAGATTTTTCTTAGGTTTTTATGGCAGTGGTAGTTATTTTTCAGGAACCAAACCCAGTACTCCCTTGAGGATTTCTTGTAAGGGTGGTCTTGTGGTAGTGAACTCCCGCAGTTTTTGTTTGTCTGAGAAATATACTATTTGCCCCTCATTTCGGAAGGATAGCCTTGCAGGGTAGAGTATTCTTGGCTGGCAATCTTTGTCTTTTAGTATTTTGAAAATATCATCCCATTCCTTTCTAGCTTTTAGGGTTTGTGATGAAAAGTCTGATGTTAACCTGATTGGGGCTCCCTTATAGGTGATTTGACGCTTCTCTCTTGCAGCTTTTAAGATTCTCTCTTTGTCTCTGAGTTTTGCCAATTTGACTATGACATGTCTTGGAGAAGGCCTTTTTGGGTTGAATACGTTTGGAGATCGTTGAGCTTCCTGGATCTGAAGATCTGTGATTTTTCCTATACCTGGGAAGTTTTCTGCCACTATTTTTTTGAATATGTTTTCAATGGAATCTCCATTTTCTTCCCCTTCTGGAATACCCATGACTCGGATATTTGAGCGCTTGAGGTTGTCTGATATCTCTCTCAGATTTTCTTCCATGTCCTTGATTCTTTTTTCTTTCTTTTTGTCTGCTTGTGTTATTTCAAACAGCCCATCTTCAAGTTCAGAGGTTCTCTCTTCAACTTCGACAAGCCTGCTGGTTAAACTCTCCGTTGTGTTTTTTATTTCGCTGAATAACTTCTTCAGTTCAGCAAGTTCTGCTACATTTTTTTTCAGGACATTGATTTCCTTGTATATTTCCTCTTTCAGATCCTGTATACTTTTCCTCATTTCATCATGATGTCTAGCTGAGTTTTCTTGTATCTCATTCAGTTTCCTTAGAATTATCACTCGAAATTCCTTGTCAGTTATTTCAAGGGCTTCTTGTTCTATAGGATCTAGAGTATGAGATTTATTAACTTTTGGTGGTGTACTTTCTTGATTTTTTGTATTTCTGGTGTCTTTTTTTTGGTGTTTATTCATTGTTGCAGGGGGTTTCACAGTCCACCGGTTTAAGACTAATGACTAACTAGGATGTTGCTGTGGTTGCCAATTTGGTATGGCTCCCGCCGTGACTGCTCAGTTGGCCTCTAGTGTCTTGTGTGTGTGGTTGCCTCGGGTCTTGGGCTTCTCCGGGGATCCACCTTTCTGGTCAGCTTGTACTCTGCTGGGCTGGTGGATCACGTACCACAGGGTGTGTGATCTCTGTTGAGCTTTCACTTTCTGTACAGGACTTCTCCCCTTTCCGTGTGCTCTGGCCCAGGCTGTTAGATCGTGCAGTGGCGACCCCACCGGGTGTGTGGTTTCTGTCGAGACTCCGCCTCCCTGGCCGCACGTCACCCCCCTCTGTGAACACTGTGCTGGGCTGGGGCGTGTCTTCTGCACCCCTCGTCTATCAGCTGGGCCTTCAAGACCCTGCTCAGCACCGCCTCGCCCAGGAAGTCTACCAGGTTTCTGCTAGGCACAGACGACCGGTCTCTCTGGGTGCCTTTGTAGCACTGTGTAGATCTTTCTCGGGTCTTGTTCACCTTTGTATCCCCCCGGTATAAACCGAGTCTAGTGCCCGCCTGCAGCCTGCTCTCCGGCAGGTTCAAGCGGACCTGGGAACTCTCCTACCGCACTATTCCCAACCAGAAATTCGTTAGGCTTTTTTCCAAACTGGTGGTCGCAGAGATGGTATCTGCCTCCCAGTAACAGGAAGTTTACCGGGGCCAGAGTCCAGGGTGTGGTGGAGTGACAGTCGGCCCGCCCGTACTTCCTAGCCCTCCCAAAACTGGTCGGGACGCCCCACACCCCCAGCCCTGCCAGAGAACCGTGGAGGGAGTGGGAGAGGAGGTCAGCCCGCAGGGTCCGGAAAGCCCCGCGCCAGGCCAAGCAAATGGGCTCAGTGATGGCCGAGCGGGGCGGAGCTGCCCGCACCTGGGAAAATGGAGGCAGCACCGGGGTAAGGAGTGGCCTGGTGGTGCAGGCGGGGAGCCGCGTGGGCATCCACCCCCCGAACAGAGCTGTGCCAGGGATCACTCACAGTGCTGTGCCAGGTCGGGCGCTCGCTCTGTCTCTGGTTTGTTGCCTTCCGTGTTCTCGGCGCTGCCGCCTCGGGCTGTTCAGTCGCGGCGCCGCTCGGGCGCTCCCAGGAGTCTTCTTTAATGCCGGCCTGAAACCTCGAATCCTGGATAGGGCAGCTGGCCGCCTTCAGTGCGGCCCCAGCCTCCGGGATCCTGGCTGCATCCACAGCAGCCCTGGCGCCGTGTTCCCTGTTTCAAGACTCGCTTTTGCAGCTAAGAATCAGTTCTTTTCCTGCTCCACACTTCAAAGCTGTTGCCTGTAAATGAGGCAGCCTCTCCTGCCGGGGGCAAAGTGGCGTTGAGCCCCCACGACCGGCCAGCAGCAGCAGTCCTCCCTTAAGAGATGGCCAGAGGAAGGTCCACAAGTTTCCCGGCTGCCTGAGGCCCAGTGGCCACCTTTTCCACCTCAGCTACTCCGCGCCAGCCGCCGCAGCCGCCGCCATCTTGAAAACCTATCCAACTAATCTCTCTTAGCACTTTAATTCTTTTTGGTATTTATTTTAGAAAACTTAGATTCTATTTCCTTCACATGCTCCTTTAGCATCCTCCTACTAGAACCCAAACTAATCACCTTTCTTGATTGAATGTCAATATCTTACAATGGCAGGGAGTATTTCTCAGTTGAGAAAATATTATAGACAAGGTCCCCTATGATTTGGTTAGATCGTATCATTTATCAATTCTTATTATTTCCACACATACACCCTACTCTCGCTATATTTCTCTCCATGCATTTTTTAGAATATACATGCTCTTCTGTTTGAACAAAATGGTTTGTTTTTCCTGGAATATCCTCCCATCTCCAACATCCAACTGTTCTTCTTCATGCTAATACTTCGTATCCATCAAGACCAACCCCAGATATTACTTTTCCCAGGTAGCCTTCCTTGGGATTTTTGGGGAACCCTGGCTGTCCATGTAAAGCACCAGTGATTACTATTATCTCTTCCTATGTGTGTTCTCTCCCTATTTCTGCAATGTGCATAAACACACACACTTGTCCACAAATACATTCTCAGGCACACACAGACATATTATGAAGGTAAAGACATTTTTCACATTTTTTTAAAATCCCAATTATTTAACAGAGTAACTGATGCTAGTGCTCAATAATTGTCTGTTGAATGAGTCTTGATATTACTTCAGGCTTTAAGAAATAGAAATGACCAAGACTATGAATACCTAAAATCTAGAAGTAAAACTTTCTTGACTTATTATACTCTAATTCTAGTTCTGCTTTTTAAGGTTAATAAATAATTTAGTGCATATTCTACAGTTGCAGATATTCTTTACAGTTATATCAAAGTAATGATATCAAAGTTTTACTTTTATGAAATATTTCTACAATTTAGGCATTTATGCTATGTCTATCTTTTGTCTAAGTTCTACTAAGAAAAAACTTCTGCACAAATCTGTCAATGCATATGAGCACTCTCAAAATATCTTTGCATAATTAAATAATATCCTAAAATAATCACACAGATGTAGCTAGCTAGACAGACAGATAGATGATAGTTAGAGATATATAGATACACACACACATGCACACCTTATGTAAATCTCATCAATTAAAATGTTAGAGATAATCTGAAGCTTAAGTTACTTATATGTTATATATAACTTAAGCTGCATGAAATTAAGAGCTGCAGTCCAGGATCACCAGGAGTCTAATATTATTTAATTGTAATGACTAACTTCTTTTGGGATAGATGAAAAATTCCTAATTCGGAAGATCTAAGTTATTCACATGATAATTTAAGAAATATGCCCTGATCAAGCACTTTACCAGGCATTGTTCTAAGCTCCTGGTATATATCAGTATACATGTATAAGGCATTTACTTGAACTTTATTCAATCACTTCATTAAAATGTGACTAGTATATGTCTTATTCTCTTAGAGTCCTACTCTAAGACACATGTCCCAATTGCATAAACAACATGAGCCATCAGAAAATAATTACTACCTTAATCATTTTTAATAACCATACACTGTCTCCATGAAAGTACATAGTGAAAATATTTGGATCATGGGACCACTTCCATGTCTCTTAAATCATATCACATACATGACAATTTGTCAATTCTATTCAAGTTGGCATGCTCTTTTTCTGGCCTTCAACCCAGAAAATGACCTCCTTTAATTCCGATGAAAAATAATGCCCAATGTAATAAGGATTTCCAGAAAAATAATAATACCAATTTTCTTCCAAGGTCTTTCATTATTTGAGAAATGTGCCTGGTATTTGAGAGAAGGGATTTGTAAGAATCATATCAGTAGAGATCATTTGTCTTATGGATTAACATAAGACATTTACTTTTAGAAAATATGAAAAGGACCAGATAAATTTCTAATTTATAACACATCAAAATACAAGGATATTTATTATACAGATAACTGAAACACAGAAGCAAAAGTGAATTTGCTTGAAAATCAGACTTTTACAAGACTCTAAAGCTTCATCTGATTTGGTAAGAGAAACTTAGCTGGCAACAACCAATAAGAAAAGATGAAAATTTTCAATCTCAATTTTCCTGAGGCATAGACAATATCTTTTACTATAATGTATTTTTTTGTGTGTCATTTTCACAAGCCAAAATGCAGGAAAACACTTTTGTTACAAGTGGTTTATTGTGAATGTTGTTTTCCTTTGATGAACTCAAAGATGTTGTATTGGAAAGGCCCAACAACAACAATAGAACTTGAACATTGCTATAGACTCAGATACTAGTAATCATTTCCATATTTTTTAATAGCGGCTCAAAGAACTGAAACAAAGGGAATTTGCTCGAAATGTAGCATCTAAATCCAGGAAAGATGAAAGAAAACAGGAAAAAGCACTCCAACGCCTGCACAAGCTGGCTGAGCTAAGAAAGGAAACTGTATGGTGAGTGTGCAATGAATGTTAAGTTTTCTAAAACATGACAAAAAAAAGGGGTTGAGGGGGTTAGAAATAAAGAGCACAAATCTATATATTTCTGTACCCAGAATAAGGTGCACATGTTTTCATGGCCTTCTGTGGGCTGTAAACAGTAATTTGAATTTAAATTTTATGCAAACACCTGTTTAATGCACATTTCAATAAAAAAATTCTATAATTTTAGTTTGTAAAAAGTAAATTTTATATTATGCCATTATTTAAGCTATCTTAGTTGAAAGCTACCCTATTTCTTGGTGAAATTCAAAACATTTGAAGAAGAGAGCAAGGTACTGTCTCATGACCTTTTTTTAAAAGAAGTTTTAAGACAAACTTACTTTTTAAAACAAAAATTCAGAGAACTTTTATTTGAAATTATCTTTAAAACTTAAAAAAAAAAAAGTCATGATGGTCATGATGACCCTCTGCATTTCAGAAGCAGATCAAAATTAGCTTCACTGCGAATAAACTATAACTAGACAGTTAGAAGTTCACAACTCTTAAACTTTGACCTGCTTCTAAGAGTAAGCAGCTGTTAGATGTGACCAGTGTTATAATTCAGACCTTATAATTCAAGCCAGGGCAATGTTATTAAAAGATCACTTTTTAAAGTGTTTTTTTTAACCCCAAATTAATAAGGCCTTTCTTATTATTGTCTATAAAAAAACTATTTTACCTGAAATGTATTTTATACTAAATAGTGTTATGAGATACATTGATATATCGAAGCATAGTAAGGGATTTGAAAACATCCAAATAAAATTAGACGTATTTAGAATTCTGTATGGAACTGTTATAAACAAAAATAACTGCTATTCAGTTATGGTGATCAGATACATTTACTCTCTATAGGAATAAGGTAAAAATTATACATGTGCAAGTATATGCTGTAGAGAATCATAAGATCTATGTAATTTAATACTCTGTAATTAGCATTTGCAAATATAAATTCTAATGTATTAAGAGAACTAGAGGTGTTAAAATATGTTCAAAAAAGCAGTACTTATCTAAATTACTATCTTCAGTGTGGTACACATATTTCACATTATACATACACACAGATACAAAAAGAGACACACATACAAACACACGCATGATTTTCCCAATAATTCTGTGCTTCTAGAGATGCAAAATAGAAAGTGCCATTACTTAGCAGCAGATAAGGCAGTGATACAGAACACTGTGTTAGTGATTAGGTAATGAAAATATTCAACTGAAATATTTTGTCCTTTCATAACTTCTAAAAAACTGAATTTTTAGAATAGCATGGAAAATTCTGCACAACATGGTTCTGTTTGGGTAAGGATAAGATAGAGCCATTTCTTATATAATGTGCTGGTCAATACAGTTCTTTTAACTAGTATTCACTATTTACAGTATACTGTGGTAGATGCTTAATGAATGTTGAAATTGTCAAACAGAATTCCCACGCCTTCTGAGGTCATGATTGAGGGTTGTGGGTTTTTTTTTTTTCCAATCGCCTTCATATTTTCCATATGCATTAATAGTGTTAAGTATTTGTGAATTAAAAGTAATTTTACCTTAGAGAACTTTACAAAACTCCAAAATGTCACTGAAGAGGCCATGGGGGTAGAAAATCTTGGTCAGAAAGCACTAGTCGAGAGCTTAGGAATATCCTAGACATTTCTATAAACAGCTACAAAAGTAATTTCAAGACATCTTAAAGTTATCCCAAACAATAACCAATAACTAAATATTATGGCATGGTGGAAGGCAATTTCATCATGTGAAAGCAATTCTTACAAAGACTTTAAAAATTGAAAAAAAAATTTTAATGCCATTTTTAAGGTGTGTTTTAAATATTTTTTGCCAAAAGTGTCCTACTTAACATACACTTTTCTTTTTTTGTTGTTTTGTTTTGTTTTTTAGTGCTCCTGGAAGTGGCCCCATGTTCAAGTCAACAACTGTTACTGTGAGAGAAAACTGTGATGAAATTTCCCAAAGAGTTGTCGTGGATTCAGTTAATAGCCAGCAAGATTTTAAATATACTTTGATTCATAGTGAGGAGAATACTAAAGATGTTACCACTGTTGCTGAAGATCCAGAAAGCGCAAATAATCATACAGCAAAAAATAAGCAACTTAGGGGTCAAGCCCAGGGAATTCACAGAAACAAAATCGGCTTTTCTTTTGCATTTCCAAAGAAAGCATCCTTGAAGCTGGAGTCCTCAGCTGCAGCCTTCTCTGAATATAATGATGATGCCTCTGTGGAAAAAGGATTTAGCAGAAAAAGTAGATTTGTCCCTGGTGCTTGTCGTCTTCAGCTATCTTCACCAGCAGATGGTCTTTTGAGTTCTGAGGAGAAAGCTAACTCTGTTCATCCACCAGAGGCAACGTGCACTGACAAAGAAACGGCTCAAGCTCAAGACATGAAAGACGTGTCTAGTGAAAAAGATACATTACTATTACCCTCATTTGGCCTTCAACTCCCTCTATCTTCTGATGCAGATAATTGCCAAAATTCAATCCCATTAGCAGATCAAGTACCACTGGAAGATGTTATTATTAATGAAGATGTACCTATGAGTTGTAACAGTTCTGAGTTGTTAGAAAATAAATCCACAATTCTAGATATGTCTAATGATTTCGTATCTGTACAAACCACCACAGAGGAAAATGTTAAGAATAATGATGCATCCACAATTGAAGTTGAAAATAAAAATGATTCTGAGACATTGGACCCTTCAAATACTAAAGAGGACAGTACAACCTTACATAAAAACAAAGATTTACATAAAAGACAGTATGAGCCATTTGTACCTGTGCTTAATAAATTTGGGTCAACAGTTCTTCAATGGCCATCAGAAATGCTGGTTTACACAACTACTGAACCATCAATTTCCTATAGCTGTAATCCTCTCTGTTTTGACTTCAAATCCACTAAATTAAACAATAATCAAGATAAAAATAAGTTGCCCCTAAGTGATCTTTATTCTCATCAGAAGGGAGAAGACATTTGCAAGGGACCAGCTTCAGATTGCAAGGACACATCTACTGCAATACTCATTGGTTATAAAACTGGAGGCAGCAGAACTGAATGCACCCAAGTCAATCCTCTTTTGGCTGATGATGCACTCTCTAGCAGTGGTGATTCTGTAAAAAATGAGAATATGGGCCATAGTTATAAAAATATTCCCTGTAGGATCAGAAAAGCAGAAAAATATAATTTTACTAAAAATCAAATAAAACAGGACAGTCTAGATGAGAAATACAACAAAATAAGGTTGAAAGATACTCATGAGTACTGGTTCCATAAAGGCAAAAGAAAGAAAAAAAGGAGGAAGTTATGTCAGCATCATCGTGGGGAGAAAACCAAAGAATCAGAAACTGAATGCAAAATGGAAAGGGAGAATAATTACAGTAATACAACTAGGAAAAATCTGCTGGAACCAATTTCAGAAAAACAGTATTTAGCTACACAGCATTTGTTAGACTCACATCAGTTACCTGATAAAAAGATCAAATCACCATCCACAACCTTAAGTGAAAATGAAGAAATGTGTAAAACCTGGAATACTGAATACAGTGGTAATGATGCTGTCAGTTCTAAAAACCACTGTAAAAAGAACACAATCCTTTTAAATGGACAATCAAATCCGGCAATGATACATTCTGGGAAACATAATTTAACATACTCTAGAACTTACTGTTGTTGGAAAGCCAAAATGTCTAGCTTTAGTCCGGATCACAGACACTTAGTTCTTCAAAATGACATGAAACGCAAGAGCCAGAATCAGGCTGTAAAAAGAGGTTACAATTCTCTCGTGAATGAATCAGAAAGATTCCATCGAAAACGTAGACAACATTCATATTCTTATTCTTCAGATGAAAGTTTAAATGGACAGAATTATTTACCTGAAGAATTTTTGAGGCCATCAAGTGCTTCTGTTGCTCCCTGTAAGCCTAAAAAGAAGCGGAGGAGAAAAAGAAGCAGATTCCACACTGGGCTGGAAACTTCAGAACTAAAAGAAAATAGAGACGATCACATGAAAGGCAATTCTTCTGTAAGTTACCTGGATGAGTTAATAAATGAAGACAAAAAGGAAGAAATAAAACTACAAGAAGCTGCAAATATGGAAAGGAACTCAGAACAAACTGACCGAGTAAGAAACAAACTGGCTTTACACCCTAGCAATCCCCTCCCTTCTGAAACCAATGATGAAACTGAGCATTTAGTAATGGAGACCACTTCTGGTGAACCATCAGAGGTTTCCAGTGAGGATCCCACCACATCTGTCAATGTAGCTAGCTCCCCAACAAAAGAAGCAATTGATAATACCTTGCTTGGAAACAAAGAAAAAAATGAGAATATAAATACTAATGAAAAGCAAATTCCTTTCAAGGTGCCTAATGTTGAAAGGAACTTTAGGCAGTCACAGCCTAGATCATACATTTGCCATTATGAACTGGCTGAGGCCCTTCCACAAGGAAAGGTGAATGAGGCATCAACTGAGTGGCTGCGCTATAATTCAGGAATCCTTAACACCCAACCACCATTACCATTCAAGGAAGCACATGTCAGTGGTCATACCTTTGTAACAACTGAGCAGATCCTGGCTCCATTAGCTTTACCAGAACAAGCATTATTGATCCCACTAGAAAACCATGACAAATTCAAAAATCTACCATGTGAGGTGTATCAGCACATTATACAGCCGAACATGCTGGCCAACAAGGTCAAATTTACCTTTGCTCCAGCTGCCCTCCCACCCTCCAGCCCACCTCTGCAGCCTTTGCCTTTGCAGCAGCCCTTCTGTTCTACCTCTGTGACCACTATCCATCACACTGTTTTGCAGCAACACGCTGCAGCGGCTGCAGCTGCAGCAGCAGCCGCAGCTGCAGGAACGTTTAAAGTGCTTCAACCACACCAACAGTTTCTTTCCCAAGTCCCAGCTCTCACCAGAACACCGTTACCTCAGATCTCAGTAGGACCAGTAGGACCGAGGCTTTGTCCTGGGAACCAGCCAACTCTTGTTGCTCCTTCTCAGATACCAATCATTCCAGCTTCGGTTCTGCATCCTAGCCATCTGGCTTTCCCACCTTTACCCCATGCACTCTTTCCTTCATTGCTTTCCCCACACCCCGCTGTCATCCCTCTGCAACCCCTCTTCTAGTTATCACCATCAAGGGGGAAGAAACTACTCATGCAGAACTATTGCTATAGGCGTGATTGTTCATCTAATTGGATAATTGGCTATTTAACTGGTGGAAATAAACTGGCCAAAATATGGCCTTATTGATTTGAAATCATTTACTGTAAGTGTAATGATGCAAATAAATTCTTAAGTTTCTGATATATAATATTATTAAAGCACTGACTAGTTTGAAAATCAATACAATATATGCTGTATATAAAAATGATGTCTTAAGAGTATGTATAATGTACATAAAATATATTTATAGTATTGTAATTTATGTTGTAAAGTATGCTCCTTTTTTTTAATCTTTATGTATTTGCACCTATTTAATGTTTAGACAGAGCTGATGGCACTATGTTTTGTACCATACTCGTTGAAACTGTAAATTCAGTGAAAAATATCTCTTGCAATAAATTTTTGTTAACTATTTAAGTAAATCAACCTTTGGTTTTTAGATAGTTTTCACTGTTTTAGGGATTTGTGGTAACAGTCAGTATTGGACTTAAATTATTTCTTCTGTTCAGTGGCATCTCCAAACCTCCAGGGCCCAACAAAATAACTTTGTAGTTCTTGCAATACTTAAATCAGAAAACTATCTTTCAGAATAAGTATAACAGAGGGTGAATTTGTTTTTCTATTAATTCGAATGTTGCTTATACTGAGAGTTTACTATATTTACTGAACTGCTGGCCATCACTTTAGACAATATATCATGAAAATTCATGTTAAAATAATGTTAGTATCTGGGGGATAATAACTCAAAAACATGCCAAGAGTGTGGTGTTCCACCAACTTCGTAATAGGACTGGTAGACAAGAAATGCCAAACAACTAGTATAAGCTCTTATAACATTTTTGTATGTTAAAATTCTCAAATATATTATATTTACTTTCAATTGTTGTAGGAAATATATATATATATGTATGTGTATATATATATATATGTATGTGTATATATATATATATGTATGTGTATATATATATATGAGAATATATATATATGAGAGAATGTTGGCATGAATTAAGAAATAGGTTTAATTTTAATAAATCACTATCCATTATATACCATCTTGAGATGAATTGCATAAGCACAGTATGTATCTGGTTATACTCTTAATTAAGAATCTGGAAGTGGGACAGAGAGTAAATAAATAGCCCTTTTCTTTGCAAATATTTCTAATAGCAATGTTTGCATCATATTTCCAAATCACCTGAGAACAATTAGAGAGTTTCTACATCACCCTTCCAGATTCTGCTTTATTTTTAATGACCTCTGCATTTATTTTTCACTCAAGTTCTTCTATGTATACTAAAGAACATGATTATCCAATAGAAAACTTGGGAACAGCATACTTTTCCCAAAAAGATTTCTAATATGTACTGGCCCAGTTGAAGCCATTTGGTAAGACCAAGTCTACATGCCAGTTAGAGCAGGTTGACCTCACCATGTGCAAATGACAGAGGACTGTGGCAGCCTGGCGACGAACCCAGACATCACAGGGCCCAACTGAGTCCCACTAGAGGGAGAACAACTTCTAAGTTTGCTGTACTGAGGAAATGTTATTTCATATGGCTACAGTAGGAATTGGGTTACCCTAGATAACTTAGAGCATAAAAATATGATGCCATAACAGAATAATCCATGTTGAATTCTATTTTAAGTAAAAAAATTGGGAAGAAAATCTAGGCCGCTCACCTTTGTGATTATTTGCCATAACAATCATATATTTAAATGTTCACCTGAAAAATGCTTTGAATGACTGAATATACCATTTTTTGATTGACAAATAAAAAGATAAAAAAGTAAGCAGTTTCATTTCAAACACCCTAAGATAATATGTTCCAAAAATGGGAACAAAAAATTGGAACAGATAATTTTTCCCCAAGCTAAATATTTGAAACTATCTTTGAAGATAAAATAGATGGGGATATCTACTGGGGATTGCTGACCTAGTTTGTTTTTAATCTGTCAAAGCAGAATTGTTGCTTCGGCTGTTAAAAAATCAAACAATTGTTTGACTTTAAATATGTATATTTCCCTCTTTTTTCCATCATCGTCTATCATCCTGATCACCTCTTACTCCTTGTTTCTATCCTGTAATTCCTTCTTATTATCTTTTCTCTTCTTAATTTTATCGTAGACATAATTTGTGTATATGTGTAACTCCTCTTTTTTTAATGTGATAATTTTTTTTTTTCAAATTCTGTTTGTTTGTTTTTTTTCAAATAAATTTATATTGCTAGGCATACTTAATTTTTTAGTTATAACAGAATACACCTGAGTGCTAAGTATATGATAGAAATTTCTGGAAGTTTGAGAAGGAAAGTTCTTAGTTAAGCTTAATTGAAACTCAGCTAGACAAATAAGTTGATTGGTTTTCATGGACAAGAAACTTGAACCTTAGTTAAGCACAATCAAAGCCATTTCAACTGTAAAAATTTCATGTAGATATTTGAGACTTTGCTGAGATACTGCTTACAAGGTCTTGACATCTGTTATGTGTTGGGAACTCAAAATGAATGGATGGCGACACACTTGTTCATCTATTCTGATAACACCAACCCCAGGATCAAGGGAATCAGGCCAATGCGCTGAAGATCAACAATGAGCAGAGCAATCAGGCAGGTAAGTCCGGAGGGTCAACAGGGAATGGGGCTATCAGGGGATCACCAGTCAAGCCCATTATAATGGCGGCAGGAGTCAAGTCAGTGGGGCAGTCATACTCTAGAAGTAGTTTTGGATACTGTATAATAGTGTGTCCCTAGGTTGTATCCTGGAGCTGAAATCTCAGTCCTTACCTAAAGGCATAAATTATTGTACAACATATATACTTTGGAAACTTAAATGATTCCAACACTATCTCTTACCCACCATCTCTAGTCTGCTATTTACAGGAATTACTATAGCATTTGTTATCGTGAAGATGAATGATTTGGAAAATAGAATAAAATCTGAATGTGGAAAGTAACTGCTGCCAACTAACAAAGGTTTTTACGTTGAATAATAGGAAGGATACTTATCCACAACTTCGGCTATTACACATATGTCAATGACATATTTTTTCCAAGTTATTTTATTTATTTTATTTTTTCCAAGTTATTTTATGAGTTGAACACCTATATTGAACTGTCCACAGGGAGTTTCATCCTGGATATCTGCCAAGTATTTTGAACTCAAAACTCAAACTCACCATCTTACTTTATAAGTACCACTGGACCTGTGTTATTTATTTATTTTTTTTTTTTCTGTGAATGCCATTATAATAAATCCTGTTATGTTATCTAAGTCAGAAGCCATGGTATTTATACCCACATCAAAGAAATCAATAGACCATTTTGGGTCTATTTTCTTAAAATTTTCTGAAACGTTTTCCACTCTTGCCACCTATAGTTTTAGTCATGGTAGTCCATATTAATGGACTAGCTTAAATTAATTGCTAGTTTAAATTAATGTCCCCATCCTCCCAATTTCACATTCTGACAATCCATTCTCCCCACTGCTGCCAGGGCTACATTTTAAAAATACAGTGTCATTATGACATGTCACTACTTTAAAACCTATTATAAATTATTGATTATTCTCAGGATAAAAAGGCAAGTTTTTAGCATGTCATGCAGTATCTGTGGTAAAGTCCCATCCTCCCTACTCAGGATCTTCCATTCCAGCATGCCTCTCGAAAAACCATTCTAATCTACTGAGTTATAATCTTCTTTGACCATGTCCTGTTATCCAGCAATGCCTTTCTCCCTAAATTTTTCTTCACTTGGATAACCACTAATGAGCCAAAATTCAACCTGTCAGTTTCTTTTATAAATTCTTTCCCAGGTTCCCTCTTTCTTCTTACTAGATAATTTTTTGTCTTCTCCCCTTACATGACATGCTGAGCACAAATTTTGTTATTAAGTAGTCTCTATGATCAATATATTGCCTTGTTTGCCAAAATCACTAGATTGAGAGTTCCTTGAATCAATGTAGTATGTGACACATAGTAAACACTCATAAAAGTTTGATAAATGAGGAATAAAGTGAGTTGGAAAATATAATTAACATCTACAGATATGGATTTTATGTAGAGTGTATTACAGAGTTTCAGAACTGCTGTCCATTTTTACTCCAACCTGGTCCTGAATCAACCTAAATAAAAAGTTAGTTTTCCCCCCAAAATTAGAGCTTCAAAACACTGTCAAGCATGTAGAACTTCTTTTTCAATCAAATTACAAATCACTTAAAATAGAACTCCACTACCAAAAACCAAAACACATCATGAACCCTTTCCCCTGCCCTGGGATGAAGACACAAACTTCACTGTATCTATCTCTATCTCAGTCTATCTACCTACCTACCTGTATTTCAATCTATCACCTATCCATTTACTGTCTGTATAATCTGTCATCCATCTCTTATCTTTTCATCTCTGTTTTAATACTTGTCAACAAACATTAATGTATCTGGTGTCAGACACTAAACTAGCTTGTGGGGCTAGAGAAATGAATAGCACACACCTGTTATGTATGTCTAGTAAGAGAAGCAGACATGCAAAATCTTATATTTAGTCATCTGACATTTTCTATTTCATTATTATTCAATCAAAATAGATTGAATTTGGGCCTGTCCCATAGCTCACTTGGGAGAGTGCAGTGCTGGTAGTGCCAAGGCCATGGGTTTGGATCCTATACAGGGATGGCCAGTGCGCTCACTGGCTGAGCGTGGTGCGGACCACACCGTGCCAAGGGTTGCAATGCCCTTACGGGTCAAAAAAAAAAAAATAGATTTCACCATTGCATTTTTCCCACTGTCCTGTGTTCTCCAGTCCTCACCCTTTTGTCTACTTTTTCTGCTTCACTTGTTTGACTAGCTAAGCCACTGTCTCCTGTGTGTCCTTGGGAGAGAAAGTTTCCCTGGGAAGCTTTCCAATAAGCTGTTTACCTTCTCTCACAAATAAAACTGAAGAAAGGCATAATGCTCACTCATATCATAAATTGAGGCTCAAGGTCATACCTTAGAGGCAGCTGTGAAAGGCTACGAAGTTTGTTGTAAAGTGTTGATTATGGCTTCAGTCTAGCCCACCATCTTCTAGCCTTGTGGATTATGTCTCCCTCCCCTACCAACCTAGGGTGAGCTGCATTGACATAAGGAAGAGACCATTATTTCTGTACACAAAGTCACCATTGTTCACTAAGCCAAACGTCCAGAGAAGATTCTCTTATTTGTTTATACAGGCATTTTGTAGACTAGCACCTACCCTGAGCTTTCGACCCCTAGGAACATGAGCCATGAAATCTACTTGAGCCTGGAAGCTCCTAGCAGAAAACTAAGAGTGTAACCAGCATTCTTCTCTTTTAATCCCCTAAACTCTTATTTTTAAATAACCTAATTACATTTGTTTATTGCATCATTATGTGTTAATAATTATTTGCATATGTGTGTCTACATATTTAGTATTTTCCTATTTTAGAATTCTGGTTTTAACTGCTGCATTTTAAATTTTTACAAATTACTTTTAAATATTTTTCATGGGGTATGATTTTCTATATCCTTATTATCTGCATGCTCTTTAGAATATTATATGATGTATTTTAGGTTAAGAAAATAGATCTCATTATATTTCAATTGAACCAAGCATATTTTGTTTACTGTTATCTTACATATCTTTTGTACTGATTACCTTTAAGTCTACTTTAATTATTTCATTGAATATTAATTTCACTTCTTCTTCAATATGTTTATTGATTATATAGGCAGGAAACCTAAGTTCTTAGGGAAGTGCCTACATACATAAGTAAAGGAGTTTTGATGAAAGGCCTCACATTAACCCTTCAGGCTTCTCCAAACAGATTCTCCCATTCTCTTCAATGTTTAATTCTGACAACCAGCAACTCTAACCCAACCTGAATTTTTATAATATTTTGTGAGAAGTAAGATTCAGTGAATGAGAGTCAAGATTTGAGTGGTCATGAACAAAACAATCAATTTCCTCTTGCTTCCCTAGCTTAGTTCAATGACTGGGTCTCTACTTGGAAAACCCTCTCATTGCATAAGCTCCCTCCTTACCCTACTTTGTCCATGTTCCTCTGTAGAACAAGACTAGATCATATGCTCCTTCCCAGCTACTGTCAGCTCTATATTGTGTTATGAAAAATTTACCTTCTGCCTGGGGTTTGCCCTGTTGCGTGGCTCTAACTGATCCAACCTCTTGCTGTATTTAAGCTTGCTACCTGGACATAGTGTCTTGATCCTCCTAGTCGTTCTTGTTGAAGCCAACCTCTGTATCTGAGATAATTATGTAAGTCTTAAATGCTTATCGACTTACATTATACTTACCCTCCTTTTTAACAAATCCCCATCATATCTCTGATCCGAGCCTACCCAAGTTATAACATTTTAAACTCAAGAAGAGTTAGTTTTCAAAAATTTAACGTTAAGTGGCCTTAATTTTGAAGCCTGTATTAAATGTTCTATACATTTTTGAAAAAAACTATAAGTTTCAAATTAATGATTTGAGTTTAAACTAATCTACTTACCTTATTCAACTTATTTTTTAATCTAACGATTTTACATGTAGCTATTACTTCAACTTATGTGAGTTGGCAGGAAATCAATCTTCTCCTTAAAATGATAAGCCTAAAACAGATTATAGGTTGTATTAAATGGTTTCTCCAAGAACGACTGTACTGAAAAACAAACAAAAAATGATATAAATATTAATACATCATAGAAAGATAAAAAATTTTCTTTTTTCTGTCCTGCAATGTGACAGTCCAGATCATATTTTTTAAATCCATACCATTTCTCAGGTAGTATGAAAACACAGTGTAATATTTTAAATATATTTTAGACATTAGCCGTTATAATTGCATTCTGTAGTATCCAAGGATTAATTATGTGCTTGCCAGTCTGCTTTGCTAATATATAACACTATTTTGACAGTATTATTTTCAATTCCTAACTAAAGATTTATTTATTAATATTGAGAATTAGAAAGTTTTTCCAATATTCATATATTAAAACATTATTCTTTCATATAGGTAATCTTTCCTAACCATGTCAGTGTAGAAAGAAACTCTATAGAACTGCATTTGCATATGAATGAATCTAGCTACACTTAGAGGTAGCTATTAAAGCTCAGCACAGATATGTCGCCAAGTTTTTAGATTCCCCATCTATGTTAAAAACTGGTCTGTCTATTTTGATTGGAGAGAGTTTACCAACAGTAAAAATGTTTTAAAAAATTGGCTACGAATATAGAATTTTAGATGGAGCGTAAAAATAAAACTTTCCACATGAAAAATAATACACTATAGTATTTCTATATTCAACTTTAAAACTGAATCCATCTGTAGACTATGAGCTCAGAGCTCAGTGGCACAGAGGATTTCTAAAGAATATTTTATCTCACAAGTTGTTATGTGGAAGCTGCTTTGCAGTACTGTATGCTTCCGTTCCACTCACCATACTGTATTTAGTAATTTCCTGCAACTCCTGGATATTGCCCCTTTGACAATACTACTCTCTCTCTTTACAGTCACGGTCAAGAGCAGGCCACACTTATTCTATGTCATATCATCCAGTAATGCGTTCTGAGAACAAGTGCATGAATTTCTTAATGAAATATTTTGAAGGAGGTGGAGAGATTACAAAGTGGGAGTGTAAATGTTAAAGTCAGGCTCTGAGTATGACTTTTCCTGGTAATAAACTCAGCCATTTACAAGGAGGTAGTGTTTTAGTTCCTACCCTGGCTCCCTTGACCTCAGATATGCTGCTTCTCTTCCAAAGTGTCTTCAAATCTTCATCCTATTTTGAGAGATTGTAACTGCTACTTCTGTTTCAGCAAATAATAAGTTTTCTGAAGTCCAGATCATTCAATTAGGACTAACACACAAGGAGGGCCCTGGCAGGCAGCCCTCTGCTGGTAATTATCACTCTTATAAACAGTCCAGAGCCAGAGGCATTGCAGTCCAAGTCTACTGGAAGTTCAGGTTGAGTTTGGTGTCTCTAGACATACTTTATGGAACACACGCACACACACACACAACCCTCCAAGCACTGCCTGGTGGTTACTTCCTGAAACTCCTAGAAATTGTCCTTTTCAACAGAATACTGCTCTCTGTATCTCGACAGTCACAGATGTAGAGTGGACATATTATCAGCTAACTTATAGTCTAAAAAGAAAGAAATTTCATACTGCTTGGAAAACTGTAAGACACCTTCCTTTCTCATGTCATCAATAATTCTCATGTTTTGCAGAACAAGAGAAATAAACAAATTTATTCAAGAAAAATGCAATGATAACTATTGTAGTAAATTACTGAATAAACATTTAGCTAAGGTCTCTTGTCTTCAGTTTTGATCAGTGATGAGGGGAAGGAGAGAAGCTATTTATGCCTAATAATATAATTTCAGGCTACAATCGTACTAGTATCATCTTTGAGTACTATTTCAATTTAAAACCTTATTTAGACAAATTTGTCTCATGATCATTTGTATATAATGTGTACCAGGCACTCTACTAGGCTCTGGAGAGACAATACTGAACTGAAATGAGGTCTATCAACAAGGAGTTTAGAGTCTAAAGAAGAATATAGAAAGGTAAATAGGCAATTTTAATAAGATGAGCTAAGTAATATAAAAATGCAATAAACATAATATGTTAAGAAAGAGAATATAACACATCAAGAGTAAAAGGGTAAATTTTGATAGATGAGGCTGAGGGATAAACAAGGCCAAAGGCAGACAGCTCATTAAGGACTGCACACTTAAGATGATAGATATTAATAGCTTTTAAATAGTGAGGTGAATAATTCTTATCAGAGCAGCATATTAGAAATAATGCTAGGATTACACTAGAAAGAATGAATTAACGGGTCTGGCCAGTTAGCTCAGTTGGTTAGAGCCCAGTGTTATAACACCAAGGTCCAAGGGTTCGGATCTCGATACCAGCCAGACGCCAAAAAAATCCAAAAAAACAAACAAGAAAGAATGAATTAACATGTGTACATTCGTTGGTGGACACTGAGGACAACAAAATAAGTTTCAAGCTACAGCTAGCAAATAGAAATAATGTTGGTTAGGTAATCTAAAAGTTTTATGATCTAGAGCTATTTTTTTATTTAGAAGTTGACTTTATAGGGGAAGTTTTGGAAGAGGATGAGAGAAGATTTAAAAATGATATTTAGGTTTCTGGCCTTGGCAAGTAGGATGATGTGATTATTCATAAATAAAGGAAAGACAGAAGACTGGAGTGGAAGACAGTGTGCAAAAGTTGGAGCACTTTTAGAAAAACGAAAAATAATATGTTCAAGTACCAAAGTTTTCTTTTGGGGGAAACTGAGCAAAGGATACATGGGATATCTCTGCATTATTTCTTACAACAGCATGTGAATCTACAATAATATCAAAATTTGAGATGCCTAGAATATATTCAAGTATAGTGGTCCTACAAATAGTTAAGTATGTAGTAGAAACTCCCTTATCTGAAGAAATAAGAGCAAGTGTGTTGTCACTTATTTGGTTAAAGTGAGGAAGCACACATTAAGGTACATATGCACACAGTCACAGTCTACGTATCACGTATGAATATTAACTCACATTATCTTATTGTATATTAAATTCATTAATATTGTGTTATAGATCCAAGGTCTTTGCTTGGAATTTGTGTTTACCCTTTGAAATTTTTGGCCATCTTTTCTTACATAAACCATAGTCAAAATAAATCATCTCTGACTTCTAAATTTATTTATTTAAAGTGCACTGAGGACTGAAATATACTTCTGGACAAATCAAAATAAATTTCTTAAACTATTTATTTTTCTCCAGTCTTATTATGTGGCCATACGTGTGCCATAGTTGACATTATTTAGCAACCAACTTAGTTTAGAATTTCTGAAGTGTTAAACTTCATTGTTGTAGGAATAAACCTTATCACATTACAATAATATCTCATCATTTTGCTTAACACTGAATTAAATTAATCACAGTGACAAGAAAAAAGTCATGTGAAAACAAGTAAACCTGAATCTTGGTAGGCAAATTATCAACAGTAGTGAAGGTAAGTGTAATGGCATCCTTCGGATTAGCCTAGAGTTTTCCATTATGTCTTGGGAATTGGTTTTATAGGAAATTAAGAATTCAACCACTCTGAGAAGATGGAAATAAAAATCATTTAAAAATGACCTGTTACATAGGTCTAAATTTCAAATGGGTAATATAAAGAAATTTATTTTGGAATCATTATCCTATTCATTTTAAAGTCTTAGAAGGTTTGCTATTACCCCAGTGGAGAATTATAGATTAAAGAGAGAAGTGGATCCCAGAAATAACAACCAATATTTAAGCTTGGGAAGAAGAGAAAGAAACAACAGAGGACAGAGAGAAAACATATAGACTTCGGGTATAAACTACAAAATTATAGCACCATGGAAATGATGGCAAAGATAGTTCTAAGTAAAAGAGTACGAGTTGTCAATAGTGTTAGGTGGATACGTAAGTAAGAATCATGCATTTTTTATTTCATGATATAAGTCATTGCTAATGAGTTTGATGCATAGTTTTAAGAGAGTGCCACAGTGCATTGAGTTTAAAAGAAAATCGTGGGCAAGACAGTATTCACAAAGCTTTTTAGAATATTCAGTAAGGAGCAGAAAGAAATGGAATGATGGTTACAAGAGTACAAACATAGTTTTACATTTTATAATGATGTCCAAGGCTACTGTAAGCATATAAAAGTTTGACTAGGATAAAACCAAGCATGTCAATTAATTTATGTGCACCTTCAGTTCCTTATACATTAATTTAGAGATTTGAATGTATGTTTGGAGTATCCTTTGTACTCAAATTCTCTAAAGCAGTTTCACATAGTTCACTGATGTTATTCAGTTGAAGTGTTTTTTGTTTTTTATTTTTGAAAATTTGTAATAAAACAAATATAACTTATTGAATCTTTTTCAATAAGTTATATTTGTTTTACTACAAAATTTCAATTTTAAATTTTCCTTTTGATTTATAGTAGACAGAAAACATCATGACATAAGAGAACCTAGATAAGACTACATATTAGTCCATTTTTTGTTACTTACAATAGAATACCTGAAACTGGGTAATTTATAAAAAAATTAAAATTTTCTTACAGTTTTGGAGGCTGGGAAATCCACAATCCAAGGAGCACACTGAGTGAGGGCCTCCTTCTTGCTGGGAGCTCTATAGAGTCCTGTGGTAACCAAAGTATCAAATGACAAGAATGGTATGAACAAGAAAGCTAGCCTTCTCACTGGCTCTCTTTATAAAACCATCAGAACCATGCCCATGACAACCCATTAAACCATTAATGTGTTACTCCATGAGTGGATAAACCCATTCACTAGGGCACAATCCTCGCAATTCAATCACCTCATAAAGGCCCCACCTTCCACCACCATATTGAGGGTTAAGTTCCAACGCGAGCTAGTGGGAACATTCAAAGCACCTCATACCAATGCTGTACAACATAAAAAATGACTATGGATATTCATATGTTCAAAAAGTAATAGCTGAACAATACTGGAAATAGATAAAGAAATCTGAAATTATTTTTATTATTTTATTTTTTTATTATACATGTTTACAGGGTACAATTTGTTCTTTCAACACATGCATATATTATAGAATGGTCGAATCTGAATAGTTAGCATATGTATCACTTAAACATTTATAATTTATTTGTGGTATTACATTCAAGATCCTCTTTTCTGGCTATATTGAAATATGCAATGTAATATTATTAGCTATTGTCACCCTAGAGCACCAGAGCTTATCCTTCCTATCTAAGCATAACTTTGTAACTTTGTACCAGTCTACTAACATTTCCCTGCCCCCCACCCCCTGACATTTTTTTAAAGATCTAATATTTTAACTTTATATGGGGTATCTGTTCTTTTACAATTCACAACGAACATAAATTTCAGTGTGTTGAATATATTTTCCTTGATATCATGTTATGAAATTCAAATATTCTATATTCCTTATTGTTTAACATGCTTTAATTGAAATAATCTATTCGATTAAAATCAGCCATAATTTTATCAATGACTTATAAAATCAAAACTTTTTTTATTTTTACCTTTATATTATGTAACCTACTGCATTTACTGATTTAATTAAATCTTTCCTTTACTATTTTATTAACCAATCAAAATAATTACTGTGGCAGGATTAATTTCAAGTATAATTTGCTAGAAAACAGAGAGCCTTTCCTTGTTTGCTTGTGTCTTTGTTGTGTCTTGGGTATTTTTAGAGAAGTATAACTTAGGACAATATTATAATGTATATATCTATATAAGTAAAGACAGTTATATATAGATATATAAACAATTCATAATTGGTTTTGGTTACTAAAATGATATTAATTTAAAATAAATTAGGTTGGATATAGCATGCACCCAAGCATTTTGAACTTTCTAACTCCTTGTGGAATGGTTGCATCAGGATTATACTGGAGGTTTCTTTTCTTATCCTCATAGGTACTATAAGAAAATAAAGGCAAGCTCTTGTCAGAGTTGGAGGGAAGCTATAAAACCCATCCTTTCAAGAATTAATAAAGTCACTTCAGTTGGTTGCTGATGATATAAATGTATTATATCAAAAAATCTGGTTCTGTGTCAATCAGCCCATGGAGTCAAAATTTAGCAAAAATCCATACAGATGAGTTAATTCTCAGGATCCCACAGGTAGACTAAGCCTCAGCACTGCCTCTGGAAATGCATGCTTTCTCTTGCAAAGCCTGTGTTTGTGGACACTTGAGAGTGGCTCATCTCAGTGTCCTCTACTTACTAGAGGTACATTTACAGCAGCAGATGCAGGAAATCCAGGAGCCTCAAGAGGCTTTCAAATATCATAGGTTAGATAATGTAGCACTTTAGAATCTGTGGTAAATGTACCTCCAACTAAAATATATCTATACTGGCAATAAAATGAAAATGGAAATATTCTTTAGAGCTGTGGTTTTATATAAAAATACAGTTCAGTAGCCTGGACATTGAACTGGATTTGCTAAACTCTGCAGAAGAAAAAGAGATTCATCGCCCTTACAACTTACAGTATAGCATTCAGGAGCACAGTATTTAGAGGGAGACAGGTCCAGAATTGAGCCACCATGACTATGGACTCAATGTTTGTGTCCCTCCAAAATCATATGTTGAAACCCTAAGCGCCAGTATGATGGTTGGAGATGGGGTCTTTGGGAGGTAATTACATTTAAATTAAGTAATGAGAGTAGAGCCATCACCATGAGATTAGTGGCCTTATAAAAAGAGGAAGAGAGAGAGAGAGAGAGATCCCTCATCTTTCCCTTGCCACATGAAGGCAACCATCTGGAAGCCAGGAAAAGAGTGTTCCCCAGAACCTGAACACACTGGCACCCTGGTCTCGGACTGCTGGCATCCAGAACTGTAAAAAAGTAAATATCTGTTTTTAAGCCACCCAATCTATGGTATTTTGTTATGACAACCTGATCAGACTAAGACAGTCACTTACGAACTATGGGACTTAGACCAGTTAGTTAACTTCTCTGAACCTCAGCTTCTCATAAGTAAAATGGAACAATAATACCTACCTCACACTGTTATAAGGATGAAAGAAATTTATTATGTACTGCTAGTTTATTATAAGCACTCATTAACGTTAGCTATCATTTTTATTAGTCTTTCCTGCCTGTCTTTGGATGGTTAACCAGAAACAGATTTTGAGACAGGAATTGGTGTGAACATTATTTTAAAGATGTTCCCAGAAGAAAATAGAAAGAGAATAGGGATAAGCCATAAAGGAAATGGAAGAAGTGAATAAGGATGTTATTTCCAGAAAAGTCCATGGAGGATAAATTTAGCTTCATCCCTCAGGAAAACTTATAAGTGCAAGCCCCACTTGAGTGTTCATGTTGATTAGAAGCATAACAAGCTTTCAATTCAAGCACCAAGCAATCATTGGGTAAGAACAGCCATTAGGAAACAAACATCCAGCTTCTTTCAGCTCTCTGCAAGTGTAGGCAAAGAGGCACCAGTATCCCAAGCTAAGTCCTTTAAAGAGAGTTGCTGTCACAGGCCCTAAGAAATGAAATTGCAAAGAAGTAGGGGAAGAGGCCCACACAAAGAGTAAAAGAAATTTCAATGTCTGCTACACTGGCTTTGTTTTCCACTTGTCTTTTATAGTTTGCCTTTCCTACCGCATTAGAGTCATGTAACACTCTTTTGTTTTCAAATGGGGTTTATTCTGTTTTTCTTTTCTCCATCTTCAAAAGATTCTCAAATTATTCTACTTAAGAAGGAGATCCTAAGAAAATATTTTTGTAAGACAGAAGGTGTTGAGAGGCTATTTTCCATGCAAGTTTTGCATGTCTTGTAAAAGAAGCACTAAATGCTTTTTGTTCAAAATTATTTTGATGGGGATTGCATTGAATTTGTATATCACTTTGGGTAGTATGGACATTTTCACTATGTTGATTCTTCCAATCCAAGAGCATGGGATATCTTTCCATCTTCTTGTATCCTCTCTAATTTCTCTCAGCAGTGGTTTGTAGTTCTCATTATAGAGATTTTTCACCTCCTTGGTTAACTCAATTCCTAAGTATTTTATTTTTTTGGTGGCTATTGTAAATGGGCAGGCTTTCTTGATTTCTCCTTCTGCATGTTCACTATTGGAGAAAAGAAATGCTACTGATTTTTGTGTGTTGATTTTGTATCCTGCTACTGTGCTGAAATCATTGATCAATTCCAAGAGTTTTTTTGTAGAGGTTTTAGGCTGTTCGATATATAGGATCATGTCATCTGCAAACAGGGACAGTTTGACTTCATCTTTTCCAATCTGGATGCCCTTTATTTCCTTCTCTTCTCTGATTGCTCTGGCTAGTACTTCCAACACTATGTTGAATAGGAGTGGTGAGAGTGGGCATCCTTGTCTAGTTCCTGTTCTTAAAGGAAAAGCTTTCAGCTTTTCCCCATTCAGGATGATATTGGCAGTGGGTTTGGCATATATGGCTTTAATTATGTTGAGATACTTTCCCTCTATACCTAACTTATAGAGGGTCTTTGTCATGAATGAGTGCTGAACTTTATCAAATGCTTTTTCAGCATCTATAGAGATGATCATATGGTCCTTGTGTTTGAGTTTATTAATATGGTGTATCACATTTATTGATTTGCGTATGTTGAACCAACCTTGCATCCCTGGGATGAATCCCACTTGATCGTGATGAATAATTTTTCGTATGTGTTGCTGTATTCTGTTTGCTAATATTTTAGTGAGGATTTTTGCATCTATATTCATCAAGGATATCGGCCTGTAGTTTTCTTTTTTGGTTATATCTTTACCTGGAAGATATAACAACCACAATTATTTGAAGTTGATACAACAAACAAACAGAAAGGACATGGTTGGGGGGGAGGGGGGGAGGGAGAAGGGAGGGAGGTTTTGGTGATGGGGAACATTAATCAGCTACAATGTATATCGACAAAATAAAATTAAAAAAAAAAAAAAAACAAAAACAAACAAACAAAAAAAACAAAAAACAAAAGTGCCTTGGAAGCTGCACTCTCTTCATTTTCTAAGAGGGTTTATGTAAGATTGATGGCCGCAAGAGGTGTAGCAACTTCCCTTTTTTTCTTCCTGATATTGGTTGTATATATTCTCTCATTTTCCTTTTTCTTGATCAATTTTATTAATGTCTTCAAATAATGAGCTTTTTGCATTGTGAAAAAAAAAAAAAAAAATTATTTTTCAAGGATATTTGAATAGTGAACAACCTTGGGAGAAAGTGATGGGTTCTCTCTCTGGAGCAAAGAGTAGGCATGCTTACTGTCCATTAACTATTTTTAAAAAAATCAAATGCCCTGAGATCAGCATTCCTCTTGTCTAACGCAACCAACTGTGGAGACCTGTCACTTGGGACTTTTTCACATTACCTTGTCAGAATTGAGGCTCAGAAAACAAATACAAAAATGTTGATATTGCTGTGAGTAATAAGTGCTGCCCTTTATTGCTAATCTAAGTCTCATGGTTCCACCAGAATCCATGAAACCAAGGCATGCTAACTTGCTAACTTTCAAATAAGGTAAAATCTTAGACCATTCACAGCTTTTGATTTGAGAGGATTTCATGTGAAATTGTTTATATCAACTATTGTTGGTTTACATTATTCTTTTTTTTTTTACTTTAGTCGCTTTCTCTGATAGTCTTCAGTCTCTTTTATGTGAATAAAGCAAAAAGAAACTACTTCCTAAAATATTTGAACAAAAAATATTTCTCTGTTTTAGAATACATTGTTTAGGCATAACAGGAAAAAAAAATACAAAAATAAATGTATCTGTTGAATGTACCTTGTTTTTTAATTGCATGTATGTTCTTACAGGTGACATGCATAATAATTCCAAAGGTGTAGAGGAATGTTGAGGCCACAGTAAAGGCACTGACCCATATGGATAAATAAGATCATCGTGTTCGTTATTATATACAAGATTACAGAAATAGGCCAGAACAGGTTGTTTTCCACTTCTCTAACCTGTGCTGAAATTTATTGGGGAGGCCTCATTTTCAAAATTCCAACAGAGAGAAATAGTCAGACAGACAGAGAAAATAGCACATAAGAAATGGTGAAACAAAAGGGCTAAATTCTTGTAAGTTAGAATTCTCCCAGCCAGTGAACAAAAACAGTTCAGATATTTGAAAAGTTTCTTTACAGGCCACTGACTACAAACTAACATATTTTCTTTATTCACTTAATAAGATAAATGTTCTTGTAGAACAACAACAACAATTTACCTGGGAGTGGGTCAGAAACATAATTTTTATATTCTAGCTATGATAATAACTAGGAATATGCTTTTAAACAAAGAAACCTCCTTGTGATTTAGGGATTTCCCCATTATAAGCAGGAAGCTGAATTAAATGATGTGTAATTAAATTAATTACCATATTTTGCAAGAAATTATACTATTTTTTTGTAAACTAGATTATCATCCATTAGTATATGTCCTGATTCTGGAACAATTAATAAGAAATTGTGATTTTTTTAAAACAAATAATATTTGATTTAAAACAACTGGTTCAAGTCTCTTGAAAGAGAACATATTCAAGTCTGGAATAGTATCTAGTAGAAAACATATATTACATTCTGATTCAGAAGATGGAAGATCTTAAATGCTTTGATCACTTGTACATAGTAGGTATTAAGTGACTCTGCTGATCTCTATAATGTGCAAAATGGGAAGTTAACAGTGGTTCAGTTAATCTGAAATATAAATATAAGTTTTCCAAAATCCTAATTTATTAACTTTGACCTGAAGCAATTTCTTACCCTGAGAGTCAATCTTGGCACAAAAATATATTTTAAGAAATGGAGAATAACAGCATTGGTCATAATCATTTAGAAGAATAAATGTTTATAAGAAAAACAATATAGCTTTTACTCTTTTTAGCTTCAGTCTCATGACGCTCTTAGAAAACCGTAATGGATTTAATAATACTTCTCTGACTTTGCTATAAATCTCTAGCATCTCCAACTGAGATACTGTGAGATATAATATGATTGAAAATCAGGTACAACTGTGTGTCAACAAAAACACTGTTTTTCCCTGGAGGCAAAAACAGATGAAGAAATTAAAATAAACAGCATTGTAGAGATTGTGACACTACAAAGTTGCAAGGAAAAGACAAACATATTCCTTATTGAACTAGTTTTGAAACAAATTATAACAATACGTCTATATATTGTACATAATGCCAAAATATTGGATAAAACAAAACTTATTGTAAGATACTTCCTTAATGTCTACCCTATAGTCTTTTTTTTTCCAGGTGACTACTTCTTATCCATGCAATGCCTGCTATATGAGATAATAATCTTTCATATTATTTGTATCTTCTGAAATTGAATTTTTTATTTTTGGAAAATTTCACTTGAAAGAAGTCCTCCTTGATAGAGTTAAGCCTGTATCATAAGTCCTCCTTGATAGAGTTAAGCCTGTATCATAAGGATATAAATATGTTGTACAGACTAAGCTAACATTAACTGAGGTTTAGTGCTGTAATTTTATAAAACATAAACTATTTATCATTCGTACTTTTTAAGTTAATCCTCATAATAAAAAATATGAGATATATTTTAACGTTCCATTTTATTAATGAGTAAAATGAGGTTAAGAGGTTAAGTAATCTAAGAAAGACCACATGCTAAATAAGTAGTAAAGAGAAATAGAGTTTGTGTGTTAGTATTTAACTGTATTATATCTATACAATGACGTGCTCTTCAGTGTTAAAAAGAAATGAACTATCAAGCCATAAAGATACAGCAAGGAACTTAAATGCATACTGCTATGTGAACAAGCCAGTGTGAAAAGCCTACATACTGTATGATTCCCTATTATATGACATGGAAAAGATAACACTATAGAGAATGTAAAGAGATCAGTGTTTGTCCATAGTTCGGGGGAGGAAGGAAGGGATAAATAGATGAATCATTAGGGGATTTTTTTTAGAGCAATGAAACTATTATGTAGATACGGTAATGATGGATACAGGGCATTATGCATTTGTCAAAATCTGTGGAATTGTAAGAGACAAAGAGTGAACCTTAATGTAAGCTATGGACTTTAATGAAAACATATCAATATTAGTTCATTAATTGTAACAAATATACTACTCTAGTGCAAAATGTTAATAATAGGAGAAATTGCATACTACTAAAGGGAGGTATATAAGAACTCTCTGAACTATATGCTTAATTTATCTGAAATTAAAGGTCTGTGCCTACACTACTTTTTTTTTCATGTAAATATCTAATTGTTCAAATACCATGTTTTGTAAAGGCAATTCTCCTTTGAATTGACTTATCCCCTTTAAAGATCAGTTAACTATATTTGCTTGAGTCTGTTTCTGGGCTCCTCATCATTAGTACCACACTGCTTTGATTACTGTGAAATTACAGTAATTCTTAAAGTCAAGTAGTGCCAGTTCTCCAACTCTTTTCTTCTTTAGTATTGTGCTAGCTATTCTGGATATTTTGCTTTCCATTTAAACTTTAGAATCAGTTTGTCAAAGTTCACAAAATATTTTGCAGGAAGATTTTAACAGGAATTGGGTTGAAGCTATAAGTAAAGTTGGGTAAACTGACATCTTAACAGTATGGGAATTTCCTATTTATGAACATAAACATTTCTTCAAATATTTTATCACAATATTTATTAATTGATTTATAAATTTTGAACTAGTATTTTGAGAATACTGAGCCAATATTATTTCAAATGTTGATTCTGATTCTTTTTCTCTTTCTTCCCTTTCCAGTATTTTCATTACATGTATGTTATGCCTTTTGTAATTGTCCCACAGTTCTTAAATATTCTCTTCCTTTTTTCTTTAAGTATATATTTTATCTCCTTCCATTTTAGATTGAAAATTTTCTTTTAACATGTCTTTGAGTTTACTGATACTTCCCGTGGCCACATCTAGCCTGATAATGTGCTCATCAAAGTCATCCTTAAATGTTGTTAAGGGATTTTTGATTTCTAGTATTTCCTTTTGATCCTTGCTTAAAGTTTCCATCTCTTTGCTAACATTACCTATCTGGTTGTGTGTGCATGTTGCCTATCATTTCCATTAGCACCTTTAACATATTAATCATTATTATTTAAAATTCCCTATCTGATTATTTTAAAATCTGGTTCATATCTGAGTCTTTCTCATGTTTGCTTTGTCTCTTCAGATCATGTTTTTGCTTGTCTTTTAGCATGTCTTATACTTTACTGTTGTTGTTGGAAGCTAGACATAATATAGCAGGTAATAGAAGCTCAGGTGATAAGGATTTTAATGTAAAGTTTATACTAATCTGGCTAGATGCTTAACTGTTTTTAATATTTACTATATATACATATGTGTGTGTCAGAGGTTTGCTTCCTCATTTGGTTTTTACCCCTCCTCTGTTGTCTTTGTTTTTCCCCTAGAATACTTCTTAGAGTCTATTTCATTAATAATCCACTGTTATTAATCTATAACCTAGTACTTAAATCTCAGTTTTTAGTAAGTCACTGGGTTGTGATTCAGAAGTATTTCTTAATTTCTTAGTTTATTATCATTATTATATATTTTTTTTTTTTGCTTTTTTTGTTCGTTTGTTTGTTTAATTTCTCTTACATTACCCAGAATGAATAGAGGGGTCTGAAGTTTTGTAATTACCCTACTAAGATAGGGGGTGCTCACTTTCCATGGGTTCAGGTTTTGGATCACATATCTGGGTATCAAGCCATTCCCCAAGATCTCATGTCCCTCCTCTGAGCCCTCCCCTAGAGAAGAGTTACCGTTGCCTGTTGGAACTATTTTGGGCACAATCATGGGGAAATTGAGACCTCCATGGCTGACTTACACAAATCCAGTGGCTGGGCATGCTCAGTAGTTATGTAACCCTAATAGCCAAGCATGCTTAGTAAAGTGGAATTTAGCTTGAATACATTTTAGGTAGTGAAACTATAAAAGTTGAATGCCAGCAGAAGGTGGGGTTATTGCTCACTGTCCTAGGGCCAACCACACTTCCCTGGCTGAGGTGTGTGCTTTCTTTTTATACCAAACTTACTTTCAGCAAGTGGCTGCTCACTCTCTTGAGCCAGCCTGCATTCCGTACTAGACTTTAAGTGTGTGTTTCTTACTTTTGCATTAAATTTGGTGCAGGCCCTGCTCAGTGTCTGGAAGTAAGCCACACTCTGTGAAATCTGTATCAATTATGAGTTACAATAAACCTGCTCTCGCTTTCTACTGTGACTCTGCCCTTGAATGCTTCCCTGTGGTAGAGTCAAGAAACTGGTAAGGGGATGGGATGGGTTGAGGTCAGCTACTGCCTTCCCAGACTCTCTCCTCTGACATCACTACCTCCTGGGAAGACAATGCTCTGGTAAAGTAGTTTCCCTTGAAAGGGAAATTTTTTTGTTATGGAAACAGCTTTGGTTTTATTTCAAGACGACTTTTTTTTTTCTCTGAGTGTATTTCAAAATGGTCATTTTCCCCCTCTTCATGACCAAAATATAAAGAGGGTGTTCCTCCAGTTTTCACAATGAGCCCCCTGGTAAAGTTGCTGAACTCATGAAAATTCAGGGATCACACCAAGCCTGGGCCCCTAGGAATTTTTATCTCTCAAGCTAGTTCACACTCAGCCAGCACCAATTCATCAAAATCGCCGTTAAATAGTTCTACTGGTACTGGCTCCAGCTATTTTTGCTCCAGGTAAACTAATCATGGCTTTGATTATGGTTATTTGCCTATCTAGCTTTGCAGGAGGTAGTTTGTCCTGTGACCTCAGTTCTCTGGAGAATGTTCAAAAAGTCACTGATTTTTAGTGCTTAGTTTTTATCTTGGTATGTGTACAGGAGTAAAGAATTACCATTCTTTATATGACTGAGAGTTGATAGTATGATTGATGGAAGAAAGCAGTTCGTTCAGTGATTTCTTCAGGTCTGGAGTGAGTTGATACCTAAGCAGAGGACAAAGGGGATTTTGGAGATCATGTAAATATTCCAATTACAAATGTTCATAAATTTCTCAAGCTTCATCAAAAAATACTTCTCAAATGAGCACAATATATTGTTTGCCAGTTATACCTTGGAAAACTAACAAAACAACATAAATTTATTAATTAGGCTCTGGTATAGACACTGGGGTACTATGACAAGAAAGTGAGGTATAATTGTTGCCTTCGTAGAGCTTTCAATCTTTATAAAACAGAACATGCAAAAGATAAGTAAATTAAGTGTCATTGTTTCTAAGGACTAGTTGATGGAAAATCCAAAAATAAATATGTGCATATGGAAATTGTTTCAGATTGTTCATGATATCTATCTGAAGTCTGAAATGTTAATATTAAAAATTAAATCTTTTCAATTTAATGTAACATTTATCTGACATCTAATAGCCTAGAAACTGTTCTACTTCTTAGAAATTTATAAACTGATATTTGCCCTCAGTGAGCTTATAGTCTAATGACAGAGCCAATAGAGTAAAGGTCAAAGAAGGCTTCTGAATGAACATTGCATGTAAAAGAGAGAACAAATAAACTCTCGCCTGAAGACTGAAAATCCTCCTCTTCTTAAAGGAGAGATATCTGTTTTAAATGAAATCTCTCAGCAACAGTAGACTACCTATGAACAGATTTATTCCTGAGAGTAGAGCCATTCAGCTATTAACCCTATTTCACTTTCCTTAAATAAACACACTGCTTTGTCTAAGCCTAACCTGCATACCACTTGCCCCCAGTAATCCTACATAATTTTACACATTTCTTTGTTAAGTGAGAACTTGCATTTCCCATGCATTCTTTCCTTTGCCCAAGCAATCAATTTTGAATACATCCAGCTCTTGGTTATACAGATTTCAATAGATTGTGATTTCCATTAAAATTTGAAGTTTCTCCTGAGATTAGCTGAGGACCTTCATCGTTTGTTCATTGGAACTGAAGGAAGCCTTATAAGAAGCTGACACATCCCATGCCCATTTTACACCATACCTGGCTGTCTTGGTCACTGTCACAGGCACGTGAGTGCCCACAGCAGTTGTGAGCTCTGAGAAAATGTTCATTAGAGTACTTACCTCTGACTCAAGCTGATTTATTTTGTTATCCTTGGATTTATTATGTTTAGGTCCTTGGTCATTGCGCACACACACTGGCATGTATTGTTTGAGTCTCGAGGCCTTGTGAGTTGTAAACCAAAAGTAAATTGTGATAAAAATTTTTCCATAGCAAAAAAAAAAAAAAAAATACTTTTCAATGTAATCACATACTTTTGCTCTTATTAACCAAATTCTGGAATTGTTTATCTTTTCTGTTGTTTCTTGTGTGACCCTATGTTTAATATTATGAAGAAATCACTTTAGAGATCACATTGTAACTCAGACCAAGAATCTCTCTGGCTGGATTCAGACACTAACCTGGATTCATATTCTGTTAAATTGGTAATAAATTTGTCTGGGTTCCTTAAAAAAATCTAATGAGGAAATTTTCCACCTTAGCTGTCCAAAGAAAAGTTGCTCTGTTTAGCATAAGAGGTCTTTCTTCTCCATTTCAGTATTTTGTGGGTTAACAGTTTCTGGGTTGTTGGTCACACAGGCTTGACAGAAATAATCAAGAACCCAAAATATTGTTTTACAAAGTATCGATGGACACTGGTTGTAATGATGTGTATGTTTGCACATGAAAGTGATTTTTCTGTGTTTCACTTATAGCTACTCTCATCCTGCTCCAGGAAAATGTCTACTCTAAGATGTTTTCTAACCGTAACCCAAATTCTCGTAATTATTTTGCCAAATGTCTCAAGGATACTTTAAAATTTCAGCAGCCATTAAGGGAATTTTTTTGGCATCCAGAGTATACTACAACTAATAGGAGCCCTAGAAGAGAAGTGAGAAAATTATCAACAAGCAATGGTTAGCCTTTTTTGATTATTCTATTGAGGCTTCAAAATGAAATTCTGAATTCAACCTATTGTTCCTCAAATATTTTCTGGCAAAGACCAAAGAAAAGCACCAACTACTTTTTAAATCATTCGAAACACATTTCTTGTGCCCAAGGTTTTTTATCCCATGTTAAATCCTCCATGATTTAGATAGCTTCTGTTTCCTCTCCTAGTTTCCTAAGCCCATATATGAACCACCCTTTTTTCAAGATCATCTCCAGAATGCTACTATTTTAGTAACTGGCTTCAAGAGACTTTCAAAAAATATCTTGAAGTAGCCCTGACATCGGAGGTAAAAGAATCTTCCCTCTGTTTTTATAAAAAGAATAAGATGAAAAATAATTTATGTAATAAAATAATTGGAATGAGAATTTTTAGACTTAGGTTATATCTAACATAAGCCTAATATTTTCAAAGGGCATTAGAACACTGACAAGCTAAGAACCAAAACAAACATGGATTTTCAGAAAAACAACTGAGCTCTGAAATAGAAATTGTACCAAAGGATCATCTTCTAAGAATCAAGGACCTACTAATAAGGATACTTGCAGAAATTGTCCTTGGATGAGCCAATTATTCATATTAGCATATTAGCAGAAAATAAAAAAAAAACAGATGGTACTGTGTGAACAGTGATTACGTTTCCTCATAGAAATATCACTATTTATTCTACAAACCTTGTTACTATAATATAGCAGACTTCTCAAAGCACTAAAGCTCTTTGTGTAGTACGAATTTCTAACAATCCCAGACTTTTCTTCTTATAACTATCACTTTAAGTCTATCAGCAGAATGGTTCTTTTTTCTCTATGAAACTACTCCAACAAACATTAAATTTGTATATTGATCTGCAGATGTGTACTTTGTAAATTGAACTGTAAATAAAATACTTTGCAGCATTTTTGTAAAGTTACAAATTTTTATGTCATTAACAAAATTATACATTTAGATATTTGTATGCACGTTGTAAATATGATCTAAGAAGAAATTAAGAGGAGGGTGCAATTCTGAACTCTTTATGGACAAAAAATCTCCACTGAAGTAGATGGAACACCAGAAATTGAGCTTAGGGAAGTTTAGTTTTGACCCTTCTAAACCATTTTCTAATCTTGCTAAGTTCTCTAAATTCTGAAGCTGAAGAAGATCATAGAACTTTGGGACTGACCCTGATAGAGAAATTACTAATCATTCCTTTCACTATTTGTTGGAATATTCCTCCCTTGTTTGTAGAAAAAAAAAAACCAAACAGAAACAAACAAAAAGTGAGGATATAGGTCTACTCAAAATTTGCAAACAATTTTAATACCTCACTTTATGGTAGTGTCCAGCTCAAACACCTTACTTGCTTCTGTCTTTACAAGAGCTAAATTCTACTAAATTCTCCTCTGTGATAATTATTTATTAAGCCTGTATGTGTGTGTGTGCACATATGTCCTATTAGAAATGATAAATAAAAGAGAGTATATATTTCTTTGTCTTTGAGATAGGAGGTACTCAATTTCCCTGGGGTCAGGTTTCCACACACACCTCTAGGTTTCAAGCCACTCCACAAAATCTCAGTCCCTTTCTCTAGGCTCTCCCCTATAAGAAAGGTACTCTTGCCAGTTAGAACTATTTTTGACACCAACATGGGGAAATTAAGACCTCAAGGGGCTGACTTATGCAAATCCAGTGGCTGGGCATGCTCAGTAGAGAAGGGTTATATAAACCTGGTAGCTGGACAGGCTTAGTGGAAGGGAGTTTATCTTTTTAATGGCCTTCCACTAGGGGTGCTAAAGAGCATAGAATATTCTTGAATATGTCTGGTGCATGTACTACAATTTGACCAATGAGCATGCTCCAAAAGGAGACCAACTGGGCATGTGCAAGACTATGTTCCATAACTCAGAACCACCCCTTTAGTAAAATATTCATTAGACAGCAAAACTATAAAAGCCAAATCCAAGCAGAAGGAGGGGCTGTTGCTCACTCTCCTGGGGTCAGACCACACCCTGACTGTGGAGTGTATATTTCTTTCCCTTTGTATCAAACTTACTTTCAGCAAACAGCCACTCACTCTCTTGAGCAAGCCAGCACTCTGTTATAAACTTTAAATATGTATTTCTTACTTTGTATTAAGCTTGATGTGGGTCCTGCTCACTCTCTGGAGCTAGGCTGCACTCTCTGTGAAATCTATATCTCTTATTATTTGTATTAAACTTGTTTGCACTTTTTACTGTGACTCTGCTCTTGAATTCTTTCCTGTGGTGGAGTCAAGAACCTGGTAAGAGGACGGGGTGGGTTGAGGCCTGCTCTCAGGACCCCCAGACCCTTCCTCCAGCATTACCTTTACCTGGGAAAACCTATAGGATACTTAGATAGTAATGTCTTAGTCTTTACAGAGGCTCTAATTTCTCTCCACTTAGTGATAAAAATTTTCCTTTTTGATCTTTGTTAATCCAATGTATAGATAATCAGTAATTTTCTATGTTCTGTTGATTTGGATATCTCTAAATCAAACTCTCTCTCTCTCTCTCTGTCTAGAGAGAAATGATCACTCTTTCTGCCTCTGTCTCTGCCTCTCTATCTATCTATAAGAACTAAATTGGCTAGAAAGGAGCACAGAGTTTCTAAAAGTACAAAGTTGAAGTTCATCACCTTGGTAATAATTTTTCAGTAAAAGGTACATTAATTAAAGAAAGATTGCTGGCTACTCAAAATTATCAAAAACCAGTTACAAAAAGTCAACTGAGAATTTCTAGGATTGACTGGGTATTGTAGACAACAGGTTCCCAATTTTTCTGAAATAGTAAAATCTTTATACTCTGGGAATTACAAAGACAGAATTTTCCTTTTTATTTTTTTAAAACACAAAAACAGTTACAAGACAATTATTCAGGAGCTAACATCTGAATATTTTTCTTTTTTTCCCTGTAAGACAAGAATTTTAATGTCTGGCTCTTAGCCTCAACTTCAGCACATGATTTTCTTGCATTTGAAAGAGTTTTAGAATAGGACTATTTTATTTATCGAACTTACCTTGAAGAAATACAGATTTCTATAGCAAACTTCATGATCATGTTGGTCAGATCTATCACTGAGACAAAGACAGTGATTTTTCAGAACTGAATTTTAGGAAATAGTAGGATGCCCATAATTTTACCACATACTTTTTTTCTAAATTACATTTTGTCATTGGAAAACTTTCAAATTTGTTTTAAAGGTTTTTGCTAAGGATTCTATGTGCTGTGATATAATAGTTGTAAGAATAAGTAGAAGTAAGACCTCCACACATTGAAAAAATAGCTGAATAATTTAGCTATAGTTTTTCAGTTGTATTTTTTGTTAACGTAGCTTTTTTTCTTAAATGAAAAGTCAAAAGAAAAAAATTGTTAGATCTCCACTTAAAATATAAAATAAAATGTGAAAGTCACTTGTCCTTATCAAAACCTACCACCTTGTCAGGAATTTAAGATTAGTTAGGTTGTTTTTTGTGTCTATGAAATCATGTATCTATATCTAAATCGACATCTACATATACAAGTACATATGCATATAGACATTCTCCACACACACAAAATTATTATTTAATTAAAATGCATTAGACTATAAATGTTCATTCGTCTTTCATTTTACAAATATATGTTTTCATACCCTGCAGATGCAACTTTTTTATAACTCATTTATATCTTTTAATTTGTTTGCAAAATATGCTCATTTTCTTTGTAAACTTTTAACTTTTATCTATACATGGTAGTTTTATCCAGTTCTCTATCCTTATGTATATTTTGCTTCCTCTCTCTCGCTCTCTTTTCTTTCATTAGTGATGCATTCCAAGAAACACTGTACTTTTCTATGTACTCTGTATCTTTTTAAAACCAATTTTGAGGGTTTCTATCTCTGTCTTTTTTGTCAGTTCTATATATTGTAATTTATTAGTTTTTCTTTTATATTCATCAGTTACTTAAACTTATTTTTCTTCTTGTTTCTTACACTTAAAACTTAATTTAAATTTTCATGTTTAATAATAATAGTTTTGGGTTTTTTTTTTTAATAGTACAGATACAACTCTCACTGTATCCAAATTTGGGGCACTTTTATTTCAAACTTTCATTTTCTATTTTTAATTTTGATTTGCTCATTCATCTAGTAATTAGTTTAGAACAATGGTGTTAAATTTTTTGATATTTCTTTAAATTGAACTTTAGTTTTATTACATTTTGATGAGGATGTGTTCAGCAACATGTCTATTTGGAACTTACTAAATGTGTATTTCTGACAGTGTATTACCTTTATATCACAAATTAAATATTAAATTCAAGGCCCTATACACGGATGATCAGTTTCTAAAGTTGTGATGCACTCACTCCTAGGCCAAGTCAAGCAAATTAATGTTGTGAAGGTATAGTATATACTAAATGTGGAATTCGCTTCTCTCCTTCTACAGCTCTTTACGTCGGCCAATTAGAAATTTTCACACAAATATGAGAGATTAGAGGTGATGTTTTATAAACATTTGATCATTTTTGTAGGTATAGTGTTTTCAGAAGTCAGCTTGCTCCTCTGAAAGAATAACTTTGTTCTGATTATAGCTGAAATGTTAACCTTTCCCTCTCCTGCTTCTGTTTTGAAATATGCTTCATCAGAGAGGGACTCTTTACTAAAGTACAGATTTCACTTGCCTTTTTTTAATCTTTCTTTTTTTTTTTTTTTTTGGTGGATAAAAGCAGTGATAATTAACTTTAAGTTGTTCATCACCTCCCTTTATGTGTGCAACTTCTCAAGTGCCCTATTACTGGTTAACCACTTAATGCTGGAGGATGGGAAATCCTGACACCCTGTAACATCTCATTAGCATGTGCAGCTGGAGCCTGAAATGAAAGGCACCATAGGGACTAATTACCTGAAAAGATTTAAATAGCAAATACGTACTAGAATATTTTCCACAGGAAGCAAAGCTCTGTTAACCCATGTATAAAGCCGCTATATGTCTAAGACTGATATTTATTTGAAATTTTAATGTTTTAAAGTCTTTCCATTGTAAAGCTGCTCTGTGACACAATTTAGACAAGCCAGATGCCTGACTCACTGTCTCATCCTGGGGTCTTATAAGCTTAACTTGGCTGGTGTATGTGATGTGGCAGATCTCAGAGAAATGTGTCAGTGGAGACCTCAGAAAAGCACATAAGTTTTTCATCACTGCTGTTGTGAGGCCCAAGGAAGCCATTTGAATGTGTTTGACTAGAAGATAATTAAACATTTGTCAGCCATGTTTAAACAGGAGTTCTGATCTCAAGGTCCCTGGGCTCCAGGGGATCTGTGACGCCCCTGAAATTATAGGCAGTAGTTTGTATGTACTCATTTGCACACGTGTGCATTTTTTTCAGGAATAAATTCTCTTGGATTGTCATACACATCCAAAAGTATTAAGAAGCCTTGAAGTGTAACTGCCACATATCATCCCCTCCCCCAAGTATTAAGGACTGCTCTGCTAGATGTTTCATATTTTTCAGAATTATAGTAAAATTACCTTCGCTGTCAATAAAAATAAATAAATGTGGCATATAGTCCTGAACAGAAGGGATTTGCTCATCTGATGGAAAGGAGGACAGATGGGGCTTACTAGTCACATAAAGCAGGATTCATCAATACAGGTCTGTATGCCACTCTGGAAATATTTTAGCCACCTTTGCAAAGTGGAACCATGAACAAAGGGCCTTTGTCATTTTAAGGATTGTCTTTTAATCTGAGATCATATTTTGCTATATTTAAATGTTCAACTCTGATTTATTTTATTAACTGATAGTAGCAGTGATGTGTGTTTGTTTTTGTAATTTTATTTAATAAAATGTTAAATAAAGGCTGTGCCCAATCTTTTGTGTTTTCAAAAGTTGTGAAGCCTAAGCACTGGTACTACAGCTCGTGCTCTCCCCACCCTTCTCATTAACCTGCAGATTTTGTACTGCATCTCCACAAATGAGTGACTTAGTTCCTTGGAATAAATCTCACTCTCTCTATATAAACATTAATCCTGTTGATTCTGTTTCTCTGGAAAACCCTGACTAACACAGTGAGTATATAAGTTATCCTGATCCAGAAACTGCTTGTCTTATCAGCATTTTTATCTCCCCAATTTACACAATGTTAAAAAGTATTAGAATCTGTACATTATGTAAAAATGTGAACAATTAATGGGAAAGCATGATTGTCTCTTCAAAAGGGTGCTTGATTAGAACTCACTAAATTTGAAAAAATGTTGAAATAGAAAAAGAAAATCCTAAAAATCATATGGAACAATGAAAGCAATCCTGAGTAAAAAAATAAAATAAAATAAAACTGGAGGCATTACACTACCTGACTTCAAATAATACTACAAAGCTATAGTAACCAAAACATCATGGTACTGACATAAAAACAGACACATGGACCAATGGAACAGAATAGACAACCCAGAAATCAACTCACATTCTTACAGCCAACTGATCTTTGACAAAGGCTACAAGAATGTACACTTGGGAAAAGACTGCCTCTGCAGTAAATGGTGATGGGAAAACTGAATATTCATGTGTAGAACAATGAAACTAGACCCATATCTCTCGCCATATACCAAAATCAACTCAAAAGGATTAAAGACTTAAGTAGAAGACCTGAAACTATAAAACCCCTAGAATAAAACATAAGAGAAACACTTCGGAACATAGGCCTGGGCAAAGACTTTATGAATAAGACCCCAAAAGTACATGCAACAAAAGAAAAAATAAACAAATGTGATTATATCAAACTTAAAAGCTTCTTCACAGCAAAGGAAGCAATCAATAAAGTGAAAAGACAACCTACTGAATTGGAGAAAATATTTGTAAACCATACATCTGACAAGGGATTAATATCCATAATATGCAAGGAACTCAAACAATTTCACAGTAAAAAGACAAATAATCCAATTAAAAAATAGGCAAAGGAGCTGAATAGACGTTTTTCAAAGGAAGACGTACAAATGGGCAAAAGGTACATGAAAAAATGCTCAATATCACTAATCATTAGAGAAATGCAAATCAAAACCACATTAAATTATCATCTCACCCCAACTAGACTTGCTATTATATTGAAAAGACAGTGAATACCAAATGCTAGCAAGGATGTGGAGAAAAAGGAACTCTCCTACACTGTTGTAAATTAGTACAGCCATTATGGAAAACAGTATGGAGGTTTCAAACAACTACAGGAAAAACTACCATAAAATCCAGCAATCCCACTTCTGGGTATATACCCATAGGAATGGAAATCATCATGTCAAAGTAATACCTGCACTCTCATGTTCACTGCAGCCCTATTTACAATACAAGATATGGAACAAACCTAAACGTCCATCAACAGATGACTGAATAAGGAAAATGTGGTATATATACACAATGGCATACTACTCAGTCATACAATAATAATGAAATTCTGCCATTTGCAGCAACATGGATGAGCTTGCAGAAAATTATGTTAAGTGAAATAAGCCAGGCACAGAAAGAGAAATACCACATGTCCTCACTCATGAGGGGGGGCTAAGAAGGCAAGACCATAATAAAACATTAAACTTCCAGAAGGAGAGACGAGACCTATACTTATTAAAGGTGGGAGAGAGGGAGGGGAAGGGGGATAGGGAATATTTGGGTAAGAAATACAAAAAGTAATTATGATTTGTAGTGACGAACATGTTAATACTATTGATTTGATTATCACAAACTGTACACAAATACTGATAGTAAGCTCAGTACCCTATAAATATGTATAAATAAAAACAATTAAGAAAAAAGATGGGAATCTTGGGATAAACAAGCAGCTATTTGTTGACAAGTTAATAGCAGACAGAATTTATGTGAACTTAGAGGTGTGATTACTGAACTGCAGCAACAATTAAAATTGGTCTTAATCTGTATGAGGCCTCAGTAATACAAAAGGAGCTGAGAGTAAGAAAAAAATCTAAAGAAAAAATTCGAGTTTTAACAAAGTTTAAAAAACAGTAAATTTAGTAATTATAAAAAAGAAGAGTGGGTGTATTTGAAGAAAGGGAATTCTTAATGATTGCATTTGAGTGCAGAAACTGAAAACTAAAAAGACAAATTGCTGCTAAAATGTAATTTAAAATTAAGTAGCAATAAAAAATCCTAGGTATTTGAATGATAACCGAAATAATCTCATTTAGAACCATATTTTTTACTAGAATAATGAATATTATATTTTGAAAATTTTGAAACTTTTATTTTTCATACACCTTTATCATAAATCTCGTTCTCCTTTACTCTATGATTTGGAATGAGACATGGGACTTAGTGCCATAAGAGAAAATTGGTATAACTTAGTAGATATCTAGCTGAAGAGTAGTTAGAGTTATCCCAGGATAGGAAGGGGAAGAAGCAGGTCTTTTGAAGTGGAAGAAAGGAAAGAATTAAAAATCAATTTCCTATTTTCTCTTATAGTCCTTTTATACTGGAATAAAACCTGGAGGATATGATTATTAGGGAGGAAAAGAAAGAGAAAAGCAAAACCAGTAAAATTTTGTCCAAGTTTTAATTTGGGGCACAAGGATTGAATGTGTGTCATATTTAGACTTTAAAAAGACCAATGGGCCATCAAGAATTGCAGGAGGGTCCAGTAACTTAGGGAGATGACCAAGATCCTCAGAAGCATCTTGAATACACTGTCCCTTTAACTGTACCAGGGACAAAATTGAGCAATGTTAAGTTTAGGACCCAGGGAATTAAAAATGCACACACACAGATCTACAAGATAGCCTTTCTATTTATCAAAAAAAACATTTTTTTAAAGATTTCTCCTCTACTTACACTCTGGTAGGATGAAGGCAATGGTGAAGGAAAAAAATCAATGTAAAACATTGCTCTGCAATAGAAGAGATCGTAATGGATTCTTGGAAAGATTCAAGTTCTTCTCTATCTGCTCCTCCTCTCTTGTCCACCCACTCCAGCCCTTAGGCTATTAGTGAGGCTTCAAAATATTAGGAAATTTATATCAGTTACAGATTTAGAAAACAGTGGTAGACACTACTTTTCACAATTTGATTTCTAGTGTATGAAAGACACACTTAAGTTCTTGGAAAACCTAGCCCATAATCTGAGGAACCCCACTCTTTCTTTTTAGTACCTTTTCATACAATAATAATATGGTTTAGACCCATGGTGAAGAGAGAACATACATTCATGCAGGTGAATTTGGCTAGTTTACAGCTGAAAATGTGACATTGAGGGATAAACAGAAAGTTTAGAAACCTAGACTCCTTAACTAACAACTTTAAATCTGAACATAAGAACGAACAGCAGAAATATGTTATTTTTGAGTTTTCTGCCTTGATGAAAATGAGGTAGTGTGAAACTATTTCTATGGTACGTTTGTATGTTAGGGTACTTGCATATGAACCCAGCTCCTAATATTATATCTGCAGAAAAATATAACGCTTATTAGAAGATTAAGTAGCCTATTTTTTAACTTACTACTTTGCTACTTATAAAGAATGGACTGGGAATGAGATGATCCATGATACAGAATATTCATCTGGGTCTCCATTCTAGGCAAAGTGAGAATAGTCTGACAAAGAGAGAAGAGAGAACAAGCTCCGTATAATTAGGTGCATTGGGTACCTTGTGTGTTCACTCTGGTTAAGGCAGGTTTGATTTATTGGTGCATTATGACAGGTTTTGGCAGTTTTCCCCTGTCTAAATCCCCTTAAACATTTATCTTCTGAGCCAGTTACAGCTTTCCCTAAGGCCAAAGTTGCCTGGCCTTAAGTAAATTATAGTGTTAGTACCAGGAAATTCTTTCCTGTTTTTATTTAAACATATGTCTAACTCCTCAAATTTCAGAATCTGATTTTCTTGTTTATAGCTAAACTCCCGGATTTGGTTGTTTGTAGCACATCAGGGTGATATTTAACCTCATGTACACATCATGAATGCTTTCATTCCATGGATGAGAACGGGTGGTTAGTGATGGTGAGCAATGTGAGAATGAAGGCGTGTGGGAAAAAATTGATCTTGAGGCCCTGCAGCAACAAGCAGATTTTCATTTATCAAAATAAACCACTTTGTTTAATGCCATAGATATGCACACCAAAGAAACAAAGTTTAGACTTCTCTAAATCCCTTAAAATACCTAATAGCACATTATACTTATTAACAAATACATTTTCTTCAGGTCAATATTTTATATTTCAGTTTGTATTTTATCTAAATCCATTAATCTTTCCTACAGTTATAAGTAATAGATAAACTTTACGAGTGAATCTTAGTGAACTAAAATTTTTGCAACAGGGAGCATTTTGAAATGAATTTTCAAAGATTTACTCAATATTTACTTTAAAAGATTTCACATTTTATCCCTCTCTCTCTGTCTTTAAACTTTTTAGCACTTAAGCATTCAAACTACAACATACACATCACTAAAATCAGTCAAGAAAATCATTTGTTTAAACAACCTTTCCTATTTCTACATAGAAGAATATCTTCTATAAGGGATTTTGGGTCTTGCAGACAGTGATCGCAGCATCTGTTGGACTTTTTTGTGATTTTAAATGACATCATAAAATTGGCAATTTCACACCATCATTTTATTTTACTTTCATACACTATCAATTTAAGTTTTTATTACTATTAATTGTATCAACTATCCCTGCTGTAGTATTTGCCATGAGGGGAAACATAACATACTAAATCCTATAATTTAAAAAAAATCTAATTTAAATTAAATAAACTCTGAGCCCAAGCATGAAGGTAAAAATATTAGTTACAGCTCTAGATCAAATTATTTATCTTTCTTTGAAGACATATATATGTATATATGTGTGTATGTATATGTAGACCAGAATAAGATTGTAGTTTTGTTTTATCTGTTAGTGTTTAAAAACACACATGTTCTATTTTTCTCCAGTTTCCAAGATGAAATAAAAATAATTACAGTCTTTATTTTATTTTATTTTATTTTAAATTTATAATAGAAATTTATTTCCCGCAGTTCTGGAGGCTTTGAAGTCCAAGATGAAGGTGCCAGCAGATTCAGTGTCTGGTGAGGTCTTCCTATCTGCTTCCAAGATGGTAACTCTGGCTGTGTTTTCACATGGCAGAGGGGCAAAGAGGCTTCTTCAAGCCTTTTTTTTGTTTGTTTTTTTTTCTTTTTTTAAATTTATATTTATTTATTTATTAAATTGACAAGTATTGATGGTACATATTTATGGGGTACAGCATTATATTTCAATACATGCAAGCAATGTGTGATGACCAAATCAGGATAATTAGCATATCCATCATCACAAAACTTTATTATTTCACTTTATTATTATTAGTTGTAGATGCCAAGTACTACTGTAGACCACTAGAATTTATTTTTTTAACTACCTGTGATTTTATATCTTTTATTATCCCTCCCCTTCCCAGCCTCTAGTAAGCATGATTCTACTCTATATTCTTGCCTTTTTTTTTTTTTTTTTTAGCTCCCACATATGAGTGAAAACATGTGGTATCTATCTTTCTGTGCCTGGCTTACTTCAATTAACAAAACGTCTTCCAGGCTTATTCAAGTGACCATGGATGACAGGATTTAATTCATTTTTATGGCTGAGTAGTATTCCATTGTGTATATATACCACATTGTCTTTATCTATTCAACTGTTGATGGACGCCTAGGCTGATTCCATATCTTTCCTATACCGAATAGTGCTGCAGTAAACATGGGAGTGCAGACATCCCTTCAGTATGCTAATTATACTCTATAAAAACAGCCTGTTATGAGCAGTTTCTAGGAATGTAACATACGGTCCCTCTCTTGCATATTATAGAATGTGTAATATTGATAATAATTAAAGTGCAGCAACTTTATGATAGCATTTTATTAGCCTTTGTGAATTTCTTTAAGAAGTCTTCTTAACCTAACTTAATTTTACCACATGTAAAGAAAATGGGATTTATTTCTTTTCTTTATCTTTCTTACTTTTCTTGAATATCTCTTAGTAGTCTAACAAAAACAATGCAGAAAACACAAAAGCCAAAATAAGTATGTATGTGTCTATTTGTTTTCTGTTGTTCAGAAGCTTGTCATCCTTATGTTCAAATACAGATTGTTCTTGCTTTACATGAAACCAATAATCACTTCTGGATTTTAATTATGTCTTCCCATTATAAGTAAAAGTCTGAAACTTATCAATTGGAAAGTATGCTTCTGAATTATACAGTTTAACCCTTGTATCACTCAGTTGAAGGAAAATTAAACAAGCATATTTTAGTGTTAAGGATGTCACAGACTTGGGGAAGAGTGTGTTTAAGACTATCTGTAAGGTTAACGTCTATGAGCTTTTAAAGAAAACAAACACACACCTATAAGGTTAATATTATTAAGTGATGCAGATAAACAGGAACTTTAGAAATCTTTCCCGACCTGCCATCAGGATGGCAGAGTAGTCAGTTCCTGGTGTCACTCTCTCCCACAGAATGACAAATTTGCAACTGTTAAGGAGCAACGACAGAAGACCTGAGATGTGCACTGGAACAGGCAGGAAGTGTGCACCATGGGACCCTAGTTCAGGTTGCTCCTCTCTGTGTAGAAAGACTTTAGAGCTTCTAGTCCCACACGCCCCGAGCCTCCCAGGCTGGAGAAGGCAGGCAGGGCTGCACTTCCAGCCCAGGCCAGTCCCCACCTCCAGGAGAGACTTAATAGGCTCGGAGGCCCCCACAATCCAAGTCAGCCATGCCAGAGAAAACAGGGGTGGCTGGATCTCCAGCTCAGGCTGACCCCTGCCACTGAGAGAGTCTTAAAAGCCTTGGGGCTCCCACACCCCAAGCCAGCCGTCCTTTAGTAGGCAGGCAGGATGGGACTCCTGGACCAGGCTGGTCCCCGCTGCTGGGAAAGACTTAAGAGCCTCGGGGCCCCCACAGGTGAGCCAGCTGTACTAGAACTGTCAGGCAGAGTGGGAACCCATGCCAAGGCTAGTTCCTGCTGTCCAGAAGCAGCAGTCCCTTCAGGATCCAAGCCAGACACCAGGGTGAGATGAGTGGGCAGTGACACCCCTGGACACAATGACAAAACACCAAAGGAATACACCAGAAATATGAAAAATCAAGGAAGTATATCATCACCAAAGGCAAATAATAACTCTCAAGCACTAGATCCTATAGAACAGGAAGTCTTTGAAATGACAGACAAGGAATTTAGAGTAACATTTCTGAGGAAACTATATAAGATATAAGAAAACTCAGATAGACATACAATAAAATGAGAAAAAAATATAATAGATCTGAAAGAAGAAATGTGCAAAGAAATCAATGCCTTGAAAAAGAATGTAGCTGAGCTTGTGAAGCTGAAGGATTCATCCAACAAAATAAAAAACACAGCGGAGAGTTTAACCAGCAGACTTGAACAAGCGGAAGAGAGAATTTCTGACCTTGAAGACAGGCTGTTTGAATTAACACAGGCAGACCAGAAAAAAAGAAAAAAAGAATCAAAAAAATCAAAGAAAATCTAAGAGAGACTACAGACAACATTAAGTGCTCAAATATCTGAATCATGGGTATTCTAGAAGGGGAGGAAAAAGGATATGGCATTGAAAACATATTCAATGAAATAATAGCAGAAAAATTTCCAGGTATAGGGAAAATCACAGATCTCCAGATTCAGGAAGCCCAAAGAACCCCAAACACATTCACCCAAAAAGATCCTCTCCAAGACATGTGATAATCAAAATGGCAAAACTCAAAGACAAAGAGGGAATCTTTTAAACTGCAAGAGAGAAATGGCAAATCACCTATAAGGGAGCCCCAATCAGGATAACATCAGACTTTTCATCAGAAACCCTAGAAGCCAGAAAAGAATGGTATGATATATTAAAAACAATAAAGGACAAAAATTGCCAACCAAGAATACTTTACCCAGCAAGGCTATCCTTCTGAAATGAAGGACAAATAGTATGTTTCTCAGACAAAAAAAAACTGCAGGAGTTCACTACCACACAACTAGCCCTACAAGAAATTCTCATGGAAGTACTGGGTTTGATACCACAGAAACAACCATTAATGCTATGAATACAAAGAAAGAATAACACCTAACAGCGAAACAAAAATACTAACAAAAGAGAAAAAAAAAATAGTTTATATATCACCCCAAGAAACCAACAAATACAGAAGACAAATAGAAAATTAGAAAGGAAAGAACAAAACATACTTAAGACATCTAAACAAAAATCAGTAAAATGCTAGATGTAAGTCAACATCTTTCAATAATAAGTCTAAATGCAAAGGGATTAAATACCCCATTCAAAAGACATAGATTGACTGACTGGATTAAAAAGATGGACCCAACAATATGCTGTCTTCAAGAGACTTGACCTGCAAAGACACACTTAGACTAAGAGTGAAAGGATGAAAAAAGATATATCATGCTAATAGAAATGAAAAACGACCTGGAGTAGCTATTTTTATGTCAGATAAAACAGACTTTAAAGCAAAAACCAATAAAGAGATAAAGAAGGCCACTATATAATGATAAAAGTATCTATCCAATGAGAAGACATAAAAATCATACATATATACGCACCCAATGTTGGAGCAGCAAGATTTACACAGCAAACACTATTAGATCTAAAGAAAGAAACAGACACTAACACCATAATAGTGAGGGTCCTGAAAACCCCACTATCGTCATTGGACAGATCATCTAGGCAAAAAATCAAAAGAGAAACACAAGATCTAAACAATACTTTAAACCAATTGGATCTGGCAGATATCTACAGAACATTCCATCCAACAACCTCAGAATATTCGTTCTTCTCACCAGCACATGGAACATCCTCCAGGATAGACCACATGTTAGGTCACAAAGCAAGTCTCAAAAAATTTGAAGAAATTGGAATTATTCCATGTATTTTTTCCAATCACAATGGATTAAAATTAGAAATCAATAATAAATGAAACTATGGAAACTGTACAAACACATGGAAATTAAACAACATTCTACTTAATGACATATGGGTCCAAGAAGAAATTAAACAGGAAATCAAAAATTTTTTTGAAACTAATGAAAATAATGACACATTATACCAAAACCTGTGGGATACTGCAAAAGCAGTATTATGGAGGAAATTTATTGCATTAAATGCTTACTTCAGGAGAATGGGAAGATGACAAATAAATTAGCTAGCACTTCACCTTAAAGATCAAAAAAATAAAGAACAATCCAAACCAAAAGCTAGTAGATGGAAAGAAATAATTAAGATCAGAACAAAACTAAATGAGATAGAAACCTGAAAAACAATACATAAGATCAATGAAACAAAGAGTTGGTTTTTTGAAAACATAAATAAAATTGACAAAACTTTAGAAAAATTAACTAAGAAGAGAGAAGACCCAAATAACAAAAATTAGAAATGAAAAAGGTGATATTAGAGCTGACACCTCAGAAATACAAGGAATCATTAGAGACTACTATAATAAACTATATGCCAACAAATTTGAAAATCTGGAGGAACTGGATAAATTTCTGGATGCATACAAACTATGAAAACTGAGCCAAGAAGATACAGAAAATCTGAACAGACCAGTAACAATAAAAGAGATTGAAGCTGTTATCAGAAGGCTCCCAACAAAGAAAAGCCCAGGACCGGACAGGCTCACTGCAGAGTTCTACCAAATCTTCAAAGAGGAACTGATGTCAATTCTCTACAGACTGTTCCAAAAGATTGAAACAGAGGCCATTCTCCCAAACTCATTCTATGAGGCAAACATCACCATGATGTCAAAACCAGACTAAAATGCATCAAAAACAGAAAACTACAGGCCAATATCCTTGATCAATGTAGATGCAAATAACCTCAATAAAATACTAGCTAACAGAATGCAGCAACACATACACAAATTTATACACAATGATCAAGTGGGATTCATCCCAGGAATACAAGGTTGTTTCAACATACACAAAACAATAAATGTGATACACCACATCGATAAAAGCAAAGACGAAAACCATATGATCATCTCTATAGATGCTGAAAAAGCATTTGATGAAATTCAACATTCTTTCATGATAAAGACTCTCTACAAGTTAGGCATAGATGGAAAGTATCTCACCGTAATTAAAGCCACATTTGATAAGCCCACTACCAATATCATCCTGAACAGGGAAAAGTTTTCAGCTTTTCCCTTTAAACAGGAACTAGACAACGATACCCACTCTCACCACTCCTATTCAACATACTGTTGGAATTACTAGCCAGAGCAATCAGAGAAGAGAAGGAAATAAAGAGATACAGATTGCAAAGGATGAAGTCAAGCTGTCCCTGTTTGCGGATGAAATGATCCTATATATTGAACAGCCTAAAGCCTCTATAAAAAAATTCCTAGAGTTGATAAATGATTTCAGAAAAAGTTGCAAGATACAAAATCAACACACAAAATCAATAACATTTCTGTACTCCAACAGTGAACATGCAGAAAAAGAAATCAAGAAAGCTAGCCCATTGAAAATAGCCAACAAAAAAATAAAATACTTAGCAATAAAGCTGACCAAGGATGTGAAAAATCTCTACAAAGAGAACTTCAAACCACTGTTGAGAGAAATTAAAAAGGACACAAGAAGATGGAAAGATGTTCCTTGCTCTTGGAGTGGAAAAATTAACATTGTGAAAATGTCCATATTACCCAAAGTGATCTACAGATTCAGTGCAATCCCTATCAAAATTCTAATGGCACTTTTCTCAGAAATGGAAAAAACTATACTAACATTTATATGGAATAACAAAATACCACACATATCAAAAACAATCCTGAGCAAAAAAAATATAGCTGGAGGCATAACACTACCTGAGTTTAAACTATATTACAAAGCTCTAATAACCAAAACAACATGGTAGTGGCATAAAAATAAATACATGGATCAAGGGAATAGAATAGAGAACCCATAAATAAATCCATACACCTACAGCCATCTTATCTTTGACAAATGCAGCAAATCTACATACTGGGGAAGACATTCCCTTTTCAACAAGTGGTGCTGGGAAAATTGGACACTCATATGTAGGAGAATGAAACTAGACCCATACCTTTCACCATATACCAAAATCAACTCAAAATGGATTAAAGAATTAAATATATATCCCAAAACAATAAAACTCCTTAAAGAAAACATAGGGGAAACACTCCAGGATGCAGGAGTGGGTACAGACTTCATGAATAGGACCCACAAAGCACTGGCCACTATAGGAAAAATAAATAAATGAGATTATATCAAACTAAAAAGCTTCTGCACAGCAAAAGAAACAATCAACAGACTAAAAAGCAACCAAGAGTGGGAGAAAATATTTGCAAAATATTCATCTGACAAACATTTAATATCCAGAATATATAAGGAACTCAAACAACTTTACAGCAAAAAAAACAAATAACCCAATTAAAAAATGGGCAAAGGAGCTGAATGGGCATTTCTCAAAGGAAGATATATGAATGGCCAACAGACACATGAAAAAATGCTCAACCTCACTCAGCATCCAGGAAATGCAAATCAAGACCACTTTGAGATACCATCTCACTCCAGTTAGGATGGCTAACAGAAAAGACTGAAAATGATAAGGGCTGGAGAGGTTGTGATGAAAAAGGAACTCTCATTCACTTTTGGTGGCGCTGCAAAATGGTGCGGGCTTTACAGAAAATGGTATGGAGGTTCCTCAAACAATTACAGATAGATCTACCATATGACCCAGCTATTCTGCTGTTGGGAATATACCCAGAGGAATGGAAATCATCATGCCAAAGGGATACCTGTACTCCAATGTTTACTGCAGTTCTATTTACAATGGCCAAGAACTGGAACCAGCCCAGATGTCCATCATCTGATGACTGGATAAGGAAACTGTAGTATATCTACACATTGGAATACTACTCTGCTGTAAAAAAAGAATGAAATACTACCATTCACAACAACATGGATGGACTTAGAGAAAATTATATTAAGTGAGACAAGTCAGGCACAGAAGGAGAAATAGCACATGTTCTCACTTATTTGTGGGAGTTAAAAAAATATAAAAAATCTGGTTTTAATAGCATTGGTATCTCAAAAAAAACACCAAAATTTGCTTACAGTTAACACAAATACTTAATATCAAGAGAATTTTAGCATGTTTGTATTAGTTTATTGAAGTGTGTCAATTATCAATTTATTGTGCATCAATTCCAAATCTACTCTTACTTGTGTGTTCTATGATAAGGGAATCGAATCTTATAAACGTTTCTTTCTTGCTAGTTGGTCCAATCCTCAGCATTTTCTGTAGAGGGCAAAAGAGGGATACTGAAGAAGAAAGGATCTCTCTTTCTGGTCCTGATGTGTTTGTCTAGTCGGGTCCCTGAAGAGTGTGTGGTTGATTTCAGCAGCCCCCAGTGGCTAGCAGCAAGTACCAGCTTCTTGTGAAAAGTATATTGGGAGAACACCAAAGGGTGAGTTCACAGCAGAGTGCTTATAGGTACTTTACCATAACATATTTCTCCTCTTCATATTTGTTGGTTGTGGTGGCTAGCAATGCACACTAAGCATCTCCCGTTGAGCACCTTCCTAACAGTGAGCTTATTTGTACCCCCATGAGTAGCTGACAATTTTGTGAGTTCACCAACTTACTTCCAGCAACAGTGTTCTGCTAAGTTCATGAACACACCATGCCTCCTATAGCTTTCCAGCATGTTTGACAGCAGGCGAACTCCTCCTACTCAGCTTGCTACCCACTGCCTTCACCCTATTAACTTCCAGCCAATTTCCTTGGTTACACAACAGCCCGTTATTTATCCACCACTATTGTTTGTAAAGCATTTCTGGCTTAGGGCAACCCAACAAACTTCTTTGACATCCAGTTAGTTGCACAGTGCAACCATACTTTCTCCAATTCAAATCTGGGGTGCTCAGAGAGAGAGAGAAATTAGAAAATTTTGTCCCTATTTATAGTGGGCCTGTTCAATAATACATAGTTCAGGAGCACTATCAATAAAATTTTTCAGTTCAGTCCCTTCAGTTTTCTATCTTGCTGGAAATTGCTCTACAATTCTAATATGTTCACATGCACCATAATGATGTTTCAATCAACTACAGATCACATATATGGCAGTGGTCTCATAAGATTAGAGTGCAGTTGAAAAATTCCTATTGCCTAGTGACATTATTGTAGCACAATTACTTTATTTTTTTAATTTCATGTATCCTAAGTGTACAGTGTTTATAAAGTCTACAGTAGTGTACAGTCATGTCCTAGGCCTTCACATTCACTCACCACTCACTCACTGACTCACCCAGTGCAACTTCCAGTCCTGCAAGTTCCATTCATTGTAAGTGTCCCAAAGATGTGTGCCATCTTTGATATTTTATATATTTTTCCAGAAACTTTTGCATGTTTAGATATGTTTAAATACACAAATATCATTATTTTGCAATTGTCTATGGTATTCAGTACAGTAATATGCTGTACAGATTTGCAGCCTAGCAGTCATATATACCATATGGTCTAGATATGTAGTAGGTTATACCACCTAGGTTTGTGTAGGTGCACTCTGTGATGTTCTCACAGTGATGAAGTTGCCTAAAAATGCATGTCTCAGAATGTACCCTTGTTGTTAAGCAACACATGATTGTAGATGGACAGTCATTTTATTTTTTTGCTTTTGTTCTTGTTCTTTCTTCTACTTTGACTATGTATGTGTGTTTATGAAATTATGGAAGTCGGAACTTTGTCTAATAGCACATGTCAAACATTAGAAGAACTAACTATACGGAAAGATATTTTAATTTTCCTTCAAACTTTGGTGACCTAACAGACCAACAAAAGAGAAAGAAAGCATGTCTTCCCTCAATATTTTGTTCCTTAACAATGAATGAAAATAGACTACCCTTGAAGTTCCTATATGACTCAATGAGGAAAATTTAATGAAAAACCTAGTTTACATGAGCACGCTGAATAAATGAATAATATGTATCTTGAGAAATAAGGTGGGACATGCAATTATGGACATAACATTTTTTTAAATACATAATATTTGGACAGTGCTGTCATCAGGATGGAATATATAATATTCCCAGCATCACTTCTCCCTATAAGTAGCCAATTTATAACCATTATAAAGCAAATACTGCCAACTGCCAAACTGAGACCACTGGGGCTGGGGGAAGAGGAGGAGAGACCTGTTAAGTTCATGAAAGCACAAGAGACCACAGTGAGAGGATGTAGGGAGGGCACCTGTCATTCTGAGCCCTGGTGGCTTCTGAAGCTTCCCCTGATATGGAGGCAGGAGGTAGCTGCTACATGCAGACTGAACACAGAAAAAGCTGCAGTGGCACCCTTTGCATAAAGCTACTTCGAGCCTATAAGGAAGAGAAGGAAATCATACCATAACAGCCTACAAGCCATAAAGATGACTGGTAGGATTCCCCTGGGCCATATCAATCCACAGGCCAGGATTCCCCTGGGCCTGCATAGGAGCAAGCAACCACAACCAGTGGGAGAAAGGATCCACCCAGAGTCTGGTGAGTTATCGCAAGGGACAAGTACACAGCCTGCCCCAAAGAAGCCACTGGAGTGCAGGAGAAAGGCTGGAACTCCAGGCTAATACTGTGTACCATGGGCAGCTTGTCTCAATGGAAATCAGTCAGGGCAAAAGAACTCTAGGGGGTGAAATCTGCAGGGAAGACTCAGTCTTGAACTGGTATTTCCACATAGCCCAGACACAGAACTGATTAATGATCTGTTTAAAAAAAAAAAAAAAAAAAAACCTTCCTCACAGAATCAGAAGCAAAGCTGTAATTTAACTCAAGCACAGAGCTCAAGTCTGGTTCCCACAGGAAGTTCCCCCAACTTGGGAACTAACCACAGGATAGCAAATTATTAGTTCCATTGCAGTGTCTAAGTGGTGGTGGTAGCTATTAACCTACCCCAGAATGGAAAACAAAACAAAACAAAAAAACCCACAGACCAGAAACAAAGCTCTGACATTAATCATTAAAGGTCTAACACCACTAAAGAACACCTATAAAACCTAGAAGAGGTAGCCATCTCCTCAAATGCCCAGAAACTGTTGTAAAGGCACAAAGATCAAGAAAGAACCAAGAAATAAGTCACCACCAAAGGAAAGAAAACAAAGTTCCAGCAATGGATGCAGAAGAACAGCAGATCTGTGAAATATTTGACATAGAATTCAGAATAACTGTCTTAAGGATGTTCAGGGAGTTACAAGAAATACAGATGGAAAATTAAATTATATCTGGAGAAAAATTCAGGAGCAGAATGAGAAACTTGACAAAGGAATAGAATCAATTAAAATAATAGAAATTCTAGTAATAAAGAATATAATATCTGAATTAGAAAACTCTATAAAAAGCTCCAACAGCAGTCTTATTAAAACAGAGGTCAGAATCAGTGAGCTCAAAGATAAATCATACAAAATTATCCAATCAGAGGAGCAAGAAGAAAAAAGAATAATAAAAAATACCCAAATACAGTAAATATGGGACTCCCTTAAGTGAAATAACATTCAAATAATTGGCTTACCAAAAGAAGTAAAAAGAAGAGACTCAGAAAGCATATTCAAGGAAGTAATTACTGAAATTTTTCCTGGTATGGAGGAAGAAAGAAAGATGGCAGTGCCCAAATACAGAAGCCTAGAGGATGCCAATCAAATTCAACCTGAAAAGGAATACCCCAAGACACATCGTAATCAAATTATTAAAAAACAAAGACAAGCAGAGAATACTGAAAGCAGCAAGAGAAAAGAAACAGATAACATTCAATGGAGCCCCAATATATCTCTCAGTGAATTTTTCAGTAGAAACCCTACACATCTGAAGAGAATGAGAACATATATTTAAAGAGCTAAAGGAAAAAGTTTGTCAGCCAAGAATATTGTATCCAGCAAAACTAACCTTTAAATATGATAGAGAAATGAAGTCTCTTCCAGACAAACAAAAGCTAAGGAAATTCATCAATACTAGACGTGACTTACAAGAAATGCTGAAGAAAGTTCTTCAATCTGAAAGAAAAGGATGCTAAGGAATATCAAGAAAACATTCAAAGGTACATAACTCAATATTAATGTAGATACACAGATATCCCCAGAATACTCCAATGCTGTAAGGGTGGTGAATAAACCACTTATATCCTTACTATAAAGTGTAAAAGAGAAACTTAACAAGACAATAACATATATAACAACCATATAAGAAATAGGCAATATTAAAAGATGTAACTTGAAACAACAAAATATCAAAAAGTGGGGGAGAATGACACCAAAGGGTAGAGTTGGCTTTATTTTTTTTTTTCTTTTTTGGATTTTATTTTATTTGAATTATTATCCTTATTCTTATTCTTATTTTATTATTTTATTTTACTTCTCAATATACATTGTAGTTGGTTTTCATGCCTCTTTACCTGTTCCTCTCCACCCCCATCCCCACATCATATCTGTTCACTTGACTTAAATTGTTCAAGAATTTTTTGTGTTTATTCTGTCTTCTTATGCCCCATCCACCCTTGATTTGTTGGTGTTTGTTTGTTTGTTTGTTAATTTATTTATTTATTTATTTTTAGCTCCCACAAATAAGTGAGAACATGTGGTATTTCTTTTTCTGTGCCTGACTTGTTTCACTTAATATAATTTTCTCTAAGTTCACCCATGTTGTTGCAAATAGTAGTATTTTGTTCTTTTTTATAGCAGAGTAGTATTCCAATGTGTATATATACCACAGTTTCCTTATCCAGTCATCAGATGATAGACATTTGGACTGGTTCCAACTCTTGGCCATTGTAAATAGAACTGCAGTAAACATTGGAGTACAGGTATCCCTTTGGCATGATGATTTCCATTCCTCTGGGTATATTCCCAACAGCAGAATAGCTGGGTCATATGGTAGATCTATCTGTAATTGTTTGAGGAATCTCCATACCATTTTCCATAAAGGCTACACCATTTTGCAGCCCTACCTGCAGTGTATGAGAGTTCCTTTTCCTCTGCAACCTCTCCAGCACTTATCATTCTCAGTCTTTTGGATGTTAGCCATCCTAACTGGAGTGAGATGGTATCTCAAAGTGGTCTTGATTTGCATTTCCCAGATGCTGAGTGAGGTTGAGCATTTTTCAAAGTTAAGTTGTTATTAGCATGAAATAATTTGTTATAATTATAACATGTTTTTTTACCCTCTTGGTAGCCATAACAGAAAAATGTGGAAGAGACATACTAAAAATAAATCACAAGAAAGTAAAAAACACTCCTACAGAAAAAATAAATAAAATAAAAACAATTATAAATGAAGAAAGAAAAAAGAAAAAAAGGATCAACAAAACAACCAGAAAAAAAAAGAGCAAAATGGCATAACAAGTCCCTATATATCAATAATAACTCTAAATGTAAATGGATTAAATGCCCCAATTAAAAGACACAGAGTGTCTCTATGGATTGTAAAAGAAGGACAAACAGTATGCTATCTGCAAGAAACTCACATCATATATAAAGATGCACACCATCTGAGAGTGAAAGGATAGAAAAAGATATTTCATTTAAATGGAAAACCATAAAAGAGCAGGAGTAACTATATTTTTATCAGATAAAATAGACTTCAAGACAAGGAAAGTACAAAAAGATAAGAAAGGTCATTATATAATGATAAAGGGATCAATTCAACAAGGGAATATAATAATTCTAAATATATATTCATGCACCTCCAGAGTATCTAGTTACAGAAAGCAATTACTATTGGACCTAACACAATAACAGTTGGGGACTTTAACACCCCACTTTCAGCAAAGGACAGATCATCCAAACAGAAACTTAATCAGGAAGCATCAGGATTAATTTCTGATATACACCAACTTTACAGAACAGACGTTTATAGAAGATTTCATCTAACACCTTAGAATTCTTCTAAGTAGCACACAGAGCATTATCTAGAAAATGCCATATAGCAGGACACAAATCAAGTCTCAACAAATTTAAATCAAAATCATTTCAACTACCTTGTTTGACCACAATGGAATAAATCTAGAAATCAACAACAAAAGTGATACTAGAAACTGTATGAATACATGAAAATTAAATGACATGCTCCAAAATAATGAATTTGTCAAAGAAAAAAGGAATTAAAATATTACTAGAGAAAAATGAAAATGAAAACACAACATATCAGAACCTACAGATAAAGCAAAATCAGTTCAAAGAGGGAAGTTCATAGCAATGATTGCTACATCAAGAAAGAAGAAAGACTTCAAAAAAACAGCCTAACATTACACCACAAGGATGTGGAATAATAACAAACCAAACCCAAAATTAGAAGGAAATTAATAACAAAGATCAGAACAGAAAAAATGAATTGGAGATTAAAAAAATACAAAAGATCGATGAAACAAAGAGTTGTTTTTTCAAAATGATAAACAAAATTGACAAACCTCTAGCTATACTAACAAATAAAAAAAGAGAGAAGACTCAAAATCTAAAAGGAAAAAGATGTTACAACTGATACCAAAGATCCTAAGACACTACTATGAGCAGCTATATGATAACAAGCTGGAAAACCTAGAAGAAATGGATAAATTCCTGGACGCCTACAACTTACCAAAGTTGAATCATGAAGAACTACAAAACAGGCTAACAACAAGTAAAGAGATTGACGCAGTAATAAAAAGTCTCCCAACAAAGAAAACCCCAGGAACAAATGGCTTCACTGCCAAATTCTACCAAACATTTAAGGAAGAATTAATATTAATTCTTCTTAAACTCTTCCAACCAATTGAAGTGGAGAGAGTACTTCCAAATTAATTCTATGGGGCCAGAAGTTCCCTCATAGCCAAACTGGAAAAAGACATAACAACAAAAAAAGAAAACTATAGACCAATAGCCCTAAAGAATACAGATATGAAGATCCTCAACAAAATACTAGCAAACAGAATCCAAAAGCACATTAAAAATATCATACAGCATGATCAAGTGGGATCATCCCAGGCATATAAGAATGCTTCAATATATGCAAATCTATAAACAAGATATACCATATCAACAGATTAAAGGGGAACAAAAACATGATACTTTCATTGATAAAGAGAAATCTTTTGATAAAATACAACACCCCTCCATGATAAACACTCAACTTATTAGGTACAGAAGGAATGTACCTCAACACAATAAAGGCCATATATGACAAATCCACAGCTAGCTAGACTGAAAGAATAAAATTGGAGTTTTTTTCTCTAAGATCTGGAACAAAACGAGGATGCCCACTTTCCCCACTCTTACTCAACATAGTACTAGAAGTTATAGCCAGCATAATAAGGCAAGAGAAAGCAATAAAGGGCATTCAAATATGAAAGAAGGAAGTCAAACTATCTCTATTTGCAGAATACATGATCCTGTACATAGAAAACCCTAAAAACTCTGCTAAAAAATTTCTGGAATCAATAAATTAATTTAATATAGTGCAGGATACAAAATCAACACACAATAATCAATAGCCTTCTTATATGCCAATAATGAAGCAGTTGAAGAAAAAATCATGAAAATAATCCCGTTCACAATAGCTACCAAAAAATGCAAGACCAAGGAATAAGTTTAACCAAGGAAATTAAAGACCTTTACAATGAAAACTATAAAACATTGGTGAAAATGTTGAAGAGGACACAAATAAATGGAAAGATATCCCATGTTCATGAACTGATAGACTTAACATCATCAAAATATCCATATTACCCAAAGCAATCTACACATTCAACACAATCCCTACTAAAATGTCAAATATTCTTCACAGAAATAGAAAAAGTGATCTTAAAATGTGGGTGGAACCACAAAAGACCTGATATACCTAAAGCGATCTTGAACAAAAAAGAACAAAGTTGGAGGCATCATACTTTCTGACTTCAAAATATAATATAAAGGTATACTAACCAAAACAGCATGGCAATGGCATAAAATCAAACAAATTGACCAATGGAATAGAATAGACAGTCCTGACACAAATGCAAGTATTTACAGCGAAGTAATTTTCAGTGCTAAAAATAACCAGTGGTGAAAGGAGAGTCTCCTCAATAAATGGTGCTGGTAAAACTGGATATGCCCACTAAAAGATTAAAAGTAGACTTCTGTCTTTCACTATACACAAAAATCAACTCAAAATGAATTGGAGACCTAAATTTAATACCCAAAACTATGAAACTACTAGAAGAAAACTTAGGGGAAATGCTACATGAAATAGAAGTAGGCAGCACTTTTTTGAGTGAGACCACAAAGCTGCAGACAACTAAAATGAAAATACATAAATGGGACTACATCAAACTAAAAAGCTTCTACACAGCAAGGGACACTTCCAAGAAAGTAAAGAGATAACCTACAGAACGGGAGAAAGCGTTTTCAAACCACATATCAGACAGGGGGCTAATATCCAGAATATATAAGGAACTTAAACATTTCAACAGTGCACGCGCACACACACACACACACACACACACACACACACACACACACGCACACGCACACACACACACACACCAACCCGAATAACTCAATTGAAAAATGGGCAAAGGACCTGAATAGACATTTCTCAAAATAAGACATACAAATGGCCAACAGGCACATGAAAAAATATTCAGCATCGCTAGTCATCAGAGAAATGCAAATTAAAACCACAATGAGATATCACCACACTTCAGTTAGCTTGCCTGTTATTAACGAGACAAAAATAACAAATGCTGGAGAGGATGCAGAGAAAAAGGAACTCTCGTACATTGCTAGTGGGAATGTAAATTGTTACAGCCACTGTGGAAAACAGTATCGAGTTTTCTCAGAGAACTGAAATAGATCTACCCTACGACCCAGCTATCCTATTATTGTATATATACCCAAAGGAAGTTATATCAGTATATTAAAACCACACCTACACTCCCATGTTCATAGCAGCACTATTCACAATAGCCAAGAGATGGAATCAACCTAAATGTCTATCAACATATGAATGGATAAAAAGACTGTAGTGTCTATGTATGCATGTATACACATACATATATACAACGGAATACTGTTCAACTATAAAAAACAAATAATATCCTATCACTTGCAACAACATAGATGGAACTAGAAACCATCATGTAAAGTAAAGTGAGTAAGGCACAAAAAGACAGATATCACATAATATCACTCATATGTAGAATCTAAAAAAAAGAAAAGAACAGGAAAAAAGTGGTTCTCGTGAAAGTAGAGAGTAGAATAATAGTTACCAGAGGTGAGGGATGGTGGTGGGGAGGAAAAGTTGTAGACTAATGGGTACAAAACCGTGCCATCTACCTTAAGTAAATCAATATGTAGTGTATGCATGTATTGAAACAACGTCTTGTACCATTCTAATATGTACAAGTAAGCATTAAAATATTTTGAATACAAAAATAAATAATGGATAAATAAATCATGAATAAAAATCATGACAAAGACAATTGTTTGTGTTGATCTCTTGCACAACTTGTTCATTCTTGTAGTCTAACATTATTTAATGCCTTCCAGCCTCACCCACTCCCAACCAACACCACTTTATGAAAACAGTCAGGAATCAAGGAGGTTATTTTATTTCATACTGCATAATGTGCCTTCAGTACTTTTAAGAAACAAATGTAATCAGCAACTATGGGAACCAGTATTTTACTATGGTATTTATTTACTCAGCAGTTCCCATTTTCATTACCCAAGGGTAAAAGTCAAGTATGCTTGGTCTTGGTTCATCTTACTGTCGTATTTAAAATTTCAAGATTACGTTCCCATATAAAGTGGCAGGGAACTATAACTCGAATAATCTAAATTCCTGGAATATCACTGAATTATATCAAAGCATTTGAAGAGTAGTTCCTAAATATCCCAGACTCACTCAGTTTAAAGATTAATAAGTATTAGTCTCTAATCCTCGTGAATAAATGAGAACAGAAGTGTTTGTTTTCCTTTTTTTCAATTAACAAAAGCAATGCATTTAAAAAAAAAAAACCCAAAATATTCTATTCAAGAATCAACATACAATAGTTAATTTCTGTTCTATGATATCAGATTACATTCCATGTACGTAAGTGCGGCTTTCAGTATCTCACCCCTGAGACATCTGTGTTTCTTGAACACATTCACGCAATTGAGAAGCTCCATCCTGAAGCCGACTCTGAGTTCCAGGTGTGTGTTTAGTGAAGTTGCGTCATCTAGGATAATGCAGAGCTTGCACCAGTTGTGTGAGAACTGCAAGCGCATATTCCATTGCAAATTCCTGGGCCCTGCGGTAGACTCACTGATACTGAGCTTATTGGTTTAGTGCTTGGGAACATGTGTCTTAAAGAAGCACTCCCCAAAATTCTGAGGCACATCGACAGTTGGGATTCACTAATCTGTTTCAAACAGACATGATAGCAAAAGGAGTAAAGCAGAAATCCTAGCTCTTCTACCTCACAGGGAGGAGATAGGCACTAAAGCAGTCTTTATGAAGCAAGCTATGTAATTTTGGAACTTCTTCATCTTAGATACGGGGAGAGTGAAGCCAAGAAAACATTAGTATTTCCTGCCCTTACTCTCTATCCAACATCCCTTGGACTAGTCAGATAATTGTTTTCCATCGTTATTCTACCATCTGGGGCTCACAGACTATGGAAGCTCTCTTGATTGTGTATATCTTTAGTGGGTTTGTAAGTATCTGTGTCCCAGGCCTTGAAAGAAATTTTAAAAAACACAAGAGGTAGGGTCGTTTGCCCCTGCTGTAGCTGCCATGAAAGAAGAAAAGAAAATAATGCAAAGTCTGTTTCAAATCAAAAGTACAAAGAAGTATTTCATTTTGTTAAATACATTTCTGTTTTTTTTTAAAAAATAATACAATATTAAGAGCTGTAATGAAACGACCTTATTTTCAAATTAGAAAGCTTACACATCAGTGAATGCAAGAAGAAAATAAGTCATTTTAGATACTGCCTCGCACAATAAAGACATTTGTTGAGTTAAAATAAAATTTTTAATTACTATATTAAAAAAATTCAGTATTTCTAGCTGTAGTTTTCATTTCTCCTGTTCCCTTCATTTCATCATTGACAATGTTACAGCTGAGCCCTTTCACATAATATTAAATTTATGTTAAAGATAATATGATTTTTCTATGATTTAGAGTATCCTTTGGTATCTTTTACGGACCTGAGTCTTCACTACAAAAGTAAGGTACTAATAATAGAGATATGTGGAAACTTTTATCACACTCTATTTTACTTATTATTTACCATCTTACCTCTATAATTGTGATCTACAAGGATATTACTTGCCTTGTATTATTTGTCTTAGCATAATATCTACAATATAATAAGTACTTAATAAGTATCTGAAATTTAATGGTAAGCTAAGTAGAAGCTAAATAATAATACTGGATAATTTGTTTTACCACTTCAGTTTATAAACACCACATTTTCCTTTGAATATTATGAATTGTGTTCTAGTAAAATATTTGTGCAATTATTCCCAAATATTTGCAGTAATTCAGTATATATTCCAAATATAATTTCAGTCATCCCTCCACCTCTACAATGTTTTTAAAGAATATACATTTATAGGGGACAATGGCAAAACAAGACAAAGAACACTTTATTACTGGCTTGATCATGGCCTCACAATCTAATTCAAGAACTCAATAAACTTCTCTGGCTATCTGAAGAAACCTTAAATTATCTAGCCAAATCAATTCAAATATTCTAAAGTAAAAGTAGTACAAATGCCCAATCCATAGATTTTCCTAAGTCCAAACATGAGACTTGAAACTTGTCATTCAAAGAAATGAAAAACACAACTGTCTTAGTCCTTTGGTGCTGCTATAACAAAATATGTAAACTGGCTAGCTTGTAAACAACAGAGATTTATTTCTCTCAGGAGGCTGTAAAGTCCAACATCAAGGTGCTTGCAGATTCTTTATTTCTGTCTGATACCTCATCAGAACGGTATTTAAAGTCCGTATTCTACCAATATTCTGTTCACAAGCACTTGGGTATTCTCTAAGAAGATTGAGCCTCTCTCTTCAGCTCTTCTCTTCTGAGCTCTCACCAGAATCGCCCTAACAGTCAGTTCACAACAATATAAGGCTTTTTGTAGCATGCATTTTAAAACTCTTCCAGCCTATCTATTACCCAGTTACAAAGCCGCTTCCACATTTTTAAGTATTTGTTACAATATCATACCTACTTTTTGGTACCAATTTTCTAAGTCCATTCAGACTTCTATAACAAAGTAACTTGGGCTGGAAAGATTGTAAAATATAGGATTTTTTTCTTCACAGTTCTGGATACTGAGAAATCCAAGATCAAGGCTCTGGCAGATTCAGTGTCCGTTAAGGCCTGCTTCTAGTTCATAGATGGCGTCTCCTTGCCGTGTCTTCACATAGTGGAAGGGACAAGGCAGCTGTCTGGGGTCTGTTTTATAAGGTGACAAATCTCATTCATAAAGGCCCAGCCCTCATGACCTAATCATCTCTCAAAGTCCCCACCTTTTAATGCCACCACACTAGTGATTATATTTTAATATACGAATTTGGGGTGGACACAAAAATTCAGATCATAGCACACATGTATGTAAAAAGTCAATGAAATCAGAGAGGACTAGGGGAAGAAAGAGTGAGTAAGGTGTCTTTAATGCCTCCATATGAGTAATCTAGATGTCAGTTCCAATCTTCAACCAAGTACAGGCAACAGGCATACCCCAGTAGTTTCATAAATGACAGAGAATCCAAAGATGGGAAGAGAGATATCTGGGGCTCAGCCAAGGTCTTGTTATGCTGGATACATAATGGGAGGAGAGCTAAGAGACCAGATTAACCTATGTTGATGCTGCAAAAAATTCCAGACTCTCCCTTTTTAAAAGTTGGCCTATTCCTTGTTCTTAAATCCTATTAATCAAGGTTAGGGCTTCTAATCCTGCTACTCCTACTTTAGAGTGGAGAGGTCTTGCTTTGATCTTCACTTGAAATGAATTAGAGTAGGGACAATTTATGAGTGGAGGCAGGTGAAAGAGGACTAGAGTGCCCTTTAAAAGCTGCTCATCTATTTATTTGATCACATGCTGCCTAGCTCCCATTATAACTTGTTATTTATACATCAAGATAAACTAACATTGGTTTTAGAAAAATAGTTATCAAAAGGCTGAATAAAGACAATCTAATTCTAAACTTTTATCTCATTTTTATTATATGTGAAAATATTACCCAGGTTTTATTTATAATTATTATAATATTTGGATCATTGATATATTTAATTATATAGATTTCTTTAAATTTTTATTTTAAGTCAAAAGAAAAAGTTATTTATCTTTTTACAACATAATATTTTATTTGCAGATATTGAGGCAATTATTAATTTATTGAGAATCTTAACAGTAAGTTATATTTGTTTACAAAGAGAACGAGTCACAACATTTCAGAATTCTTTCATACTTACAAGTAATTTAAAATATTTAATGGTTACATTGGCAAAACATTTCCAGGTCTTAGTTCAACTGCTTGAGTTTCAATGTTGTTTTTAAATTCACACTAGATAATTTTGTTTATTTGCTAGTCATATTTAGACATCTCACTACAACTCACTATGTAAGGACATGGAACTTATCATTTAGCTATAAATGTATATTAAATATTAGTTCTACCAATTCATTGCTTTATAATAACCTAGTATTTATCTTTTTAGAACAACTTAAATTTTTTTAAGAGTATTTTGTCAAAAGAGAATATTTGATATTTTGACTTCAAGTGCTTTTTTAAAAAGTATTTATATTCTCTGTATAATGTACATTTTTTAAAAATCTGGTATTTATAAGTAGTTAAAAATTCTTTTACATTGAATATGGGACATAAAACTCATTTTTGGTATGCTCTATTAAACAAACCTGCTCATTTCACTTAGGTTATTACCTACTAACATTTACTTTTAAAGAATTAGGAAGACTAATATTTCATTACCTATTAGGCATTAATTTTTAACCCACAATTATTCATATTTGCTGTTTGAGAAGATGGAATATCTCTGCATTATTTTTCTGGATTTTAGAACTGTCATTCTAATGGGTTTATGCTACAGTTTCTAAGTATTATTGCTTCAGAAGATTCAGCTTTTTGACAATCATTTTCATACAGCTATATCAAGTAATACCATAGAACTGGATAATATAAATCATCCTATCTCATGCTATAATACTTTAAAAGAAATTCTTCATTTAATAAGCATTTCAGTGATTTGACATCTTAAGAGGATTAAGAAGTTTGCTTACTTATTCAAAAAATAAGTTAGCTCAAATAAGAAATGATTTGTGAGGGAAAATTTAAAAAAAAATACAAAAAGCACAGCAAAACAAAAATAATTTCATAGAAATAAAACATTATAGAGTGCATTTAAAAGAATTCACATCTAATTTTTTAATGGATTTCTATTAACTAGATTTCTGGTGGATTTAATACATATTTTTGTTTACCTATTTCTTGGTTTGGTTTCCAGGTTCAGACCTCTTTCTATGCCAAACAGTGTACTCTACAATGGGTAAAATAAACTCTGTCTTCCATTTGTTCTTATGCCTCTCTAGAGGCCTTTGGCTACAGTTACACAATTTTGAAAAATTACAGTAAAAGAAATCTTTTGATGATTTAATTATCTCAGTGAAGGAAATGAGAAATGAACCTCTTTATATTACAATGGAGACCATTTAATCAAGTGTTCATTGGTATACCTGTATCGGTTATTGATGGCCAGCAATCCCTTCTGATTGCTTAGTGCCCATGTCACCATGAAAAAAAGGAAACATTATTAAACATAAAGCAGAGATTTCAAAATTAAAAAGAAAACCTCATGAACCGTATGCCATTAAATGTGTTAGATTATGTAAAGTGTAAAATCTCTTAGAAATAGGGAACTTTAACTTTTGGAGAACCACTTTAAAAATCAAATTAATAGTATGCATCTTGCCACAAGAAACATAAGGATTGTTAGTTGTAACAAATAATTGGAAGCAGGTAATCACAATATTTCATAATACTTTTCTCAGAAAGTAGAAAAATAGAAAGCATTCTATATCATTTTAAAAACGAATGAAATCATATTGTTGGATAAATTATAGACAATCGCAATCATGAACACAGAACTGAGATAGGATATGTTCAGTTTCCCTGGATTTGGGTTTCAGGACGAACTTCTGGGTTTCAAGCCACTCCCCAAGGTCTCAGTTCCCTTCTTTAAGCCCTCCCCTAGAAGAAAGTTAATGTTGCTAGTTAGACCTATTTTTGGCACCAACATGGGGAAATTGAGACCTCAAAGGACTGGCGTATGCAAATCCAGAGGCTGGGCATGCACAGTAGAGAGGGATTATATAATCCTACTAGCTAAGTATGTTCAGTGGGGGAGTTTATCCTTAGAATGACCTTCCACAGGGGTGCTAAAGAGCACAGAATATTCTTGAATATTTCTACTGCATGTGATAGAATTTGACCAATGAATATGCTTTAAAAGGAAACGAACTGTGTGCAAGTCTATGTTATATGACAGGAAACCACACCCTTAGTTGAATATTCATTAGATAGCATGAATACGTATTAGCAAAACTATAAAAGCTGAATCTCAGCAGAAGGCAGAGTTGTTGTTCATTTTCATGAGGTCCAATCACACTTTACTGGTTAAGGTGTGTATGCTTTCTTTCTGTATCAAATATACTTTCATCAAGCAGCTGCTCACTCTCTGTACAAAGTCAGCCTACATTTTTTACTAAACTTTAATTGAGTGTTTCTTACTTTTGTATTAAACTTGCTGTGAGTCCTGCTCAGTCTCTGGAACTAGGCTGCACTCTCTCTGTGAAATCAGCATCTCCTATTTGTTATGTTAAACCTGTTCTCACTTTCTACTGTGACTCTGCTTGAATTCTTTCCTGTGGCAGACTCAAGAACCTATAAGAGGGTGGGGTGGATTGAGATCCTCTCCTCTGACATCAGAACCAGCAAAATACATTTAAAAGAGCATAGAAATAAATACATTATGATCATGTTGAACATTATTCAAGTAATTCAGTTGGTTCAACATAAATATATACAATTAGCAGGTCAACGTTTACACAGTATTTTATTTAATAAGGAAGCATAGTGTCCATGCCTGATAGAAAATTAAAATGTAAAAGCCAATTTTATCACTATATACCTGCCACTAACACTTAGAAAACACTTTGCAAAAAGATTTCCAGAGAGGGTACTGTGATACACTGCCCATATTCCCTTTCACTAGCAAAGTGCTTACTAAATACTCCAGCTAATGGGAATTATGTCCACTAATAGCCCCTGCTTTCATCCCCTTTGGAGATTACTTCAGTCAAAGAAAACCACCTACACCAATGGGAGTGCAAAGCCCTGATGGGTCTTGATACATGGGCCCTGGTTTCCCTTTGGGGCACACTCCATACTCTTTTCCATACCTCCAGACATGGAGTTCACCAGACATCCTTCAGCTCAGAGATTGATAGGCCTAAGGGTTCTTCTTGTACCCTTTTGATGTGTGTCAGTTCTGCTAGGATTGTTTGATGAGTGGATTGTTCCCACTGGCTGGGGCAGTAGTTCTTTTGTGGTATTGTGTGAGATTGAGCAAATGGAAAGTTGCTGACATACTGATTTTGTGTGATTCTCAATGTTATTCATAGGATTTATTGAGGACTCTGGGCTGCTATTGTCCTGCCACTTCCTCTAGGGTTAGAACTACATGTTTGAGGTGTTTGGTTTCACCCACCCATGTTTCCATTGCAATACGGTTTCTGGTTTACAGCACCTGAGTGGCAGCAGTGCCCTTGATTCTGCGGGCACCTTAACCTCTGATACCCACATCCTACTTACTCAGCACACTCCATGTCATGTGTCAGGCAGTCTTTGGGGCATGGTATCACTTACTTCTGAGATCTTTCAAGACTCTTCTTCCACAAAGCCGAGATTTTCTTAAATTGATATTCTCTCTTGATTTTGATAGATTTGTTGATATGAGGGTCTCCCTAGCCAGTCATAAGCCATGCCAGAGAGGGGGTGGACATTCCTTCCTGAATGGGGTGGCTCTTTTTGCTCTGCCCACAGCTACTCACCTATCTTCTCCACTGATGTGTGAAAGTGTAAGGTGTAGCCATTACTGAAAGAGAGCACATTCTAGAAATAAAGTGATTACATCCTAAAGAATTCAAGAGAAAATAAGGTTAGAAGACATTTCATTCTATGTCAACATTACAAAATTCTGAGAGGTAAATTTAACATGGCCAGAAAAGGAGTTCTCTTGTACATTATTCTGCATATTCTTGATAAGATATCTATTTGTGGTCCTCACTAAGAAAGCACAATAAGAACTTTGACAGAGTCATTAGAAACCAGTGTTCATGGTAGATGAGGCAAATTCAGGAAGAGAGGAACATGACAGGCAGAAACACGTGAGCAGGGGTCAAAGCTCTTGTCCACAGGCGGAATTTCTTCCCTTTCAGGGAAGCCTCAGGCCCACAAGTAAATCTTCCAATAGATTCAGTCTGGATCAGCCAGATTATCCAGGATCATCTTTTCTTAAAGTCAATTAAGAGTCTCTTAAATTACATCTGCAGAATCCTTTAACAGTAGCACCTACATTAATATTTGACTAAATAACTGAGGACGGTAGTCTACCCAGTTGACACATCAAAAAAACCATAGCACAGGGTTTCCTCTGATGATAGAAGAAAGAACACTGCTTATGTGGGGACCAGGCTGGCTGAGCCAGGGGAATAAGTGGCCCTTCCCAAACAGCCCTTGAACAATAATAATAGTTTTGGTGGAAAGTACCGGAGCTTTCAAGTCCTATAGGCAAAGTAACTCTAACTTCTACATTCTACCCTGTCTCTTGGAGTTCTGAGTGGGATTAAGATCCAGCTGCCTACTGGGTACTTGTTTGGCAATCTCTCCCTTTCCTCCTCACACTTCCTGCTCCTGCACTGGCTTCTCCTATGATCATCTTCCAAATAAACTAATCGCACTGGAAACCCCACCTCTAGGTCCTGTCTGAGGGAAGGCAAACTAAGATAATAAGTAATAGATTACAGTATTGTTTGAGCACTGTCAAGAAAACATTAATATGTTTAAGTTTGCTTATATAATTATTTTGAACTACTGGCACCTTTCTTAAATGAAAAGAGAGTTCACCATTACACAGATATGAAATAGAAATTTTTGAAATTGTTAAAAATCTGAATAATATAAATTTCTAGTGCCAACATAATCATGCTTTATTCTTTGCCTTTTCATGATTAAATTAGTGATGTGGGTGTGCATATTTTGAACACCGTTGACTTTTCAAGCTGCTATGCTGTAAATATGTTCTGGGATTGGGAATATTCATATGTGTATCAGGAAAAGAGAGGGTCTTGAAGGCTAAGCAGAATGTTTTACTGAAATGCCGTATTTACATATTTATATGAGAATTCAACTTATAAAGTGCTGTCATATTTATTTATATATTTTTTCTATCTAAAATATTGAATTAGGGATGTGAGTAGAATGAGAAGAAATGCAGAGGGATGGGTAATTTGATTTGGTTAGCTTGTACAGATTAGTTTAATTTTCTATTAACAAGTAAAAAATTTCTCTAAAAATGTTGCAAATACCTGATATTGTTATTGATCTTTCAACATGTAATTTTCATCTGTAATGTGGATCTCACGTCAAAAGCTTAAGTGCACTTTTATAAAAGCTTTTTAAAATTGCTGAAGGTTTTATTGCCTTATAAAGTCATTTTTGTTCCTTTAAACTTGCAATCTAGTCTCCTGTAAAAATTTCCCTCACCCTCATTCTATTGCCTTTTGTAAAATGTAATTTATTACTATGTGTAAACTGAGCCTTATAGAAAAATTCAAGATACCTTCTTAATTCTACTCTCATTATTGCATCTCCTAAACGTAAAACTGAATGAGTATGACTACAGGTTAGGATATTGAAATGGTGCATGTTCAAAACTATTAAAGTATTTGCAGTAAAATGTAGCAATTTCTCTCCATTTACCTTCGTAAATTATGTGTTGTTTAATGGATTGTTTCAGAGTAGAAAATGAAACTTGTTTCTCCAAGCAATTCAATTTGTTCAATATATTAGTATTCTTTATATTATGTTTAGAAAAAAGTACATATCAAAGTTAGAGAAAATAAGCCATAAACCACTATTATACATTTTAATGTTTTTTTTAAAAGCAACTATACAGCCTTTGGAACCCTATGCAACTGTTCTTATATCTGTACATTTTTATTAGAACATCTGCTTTGTGAAAATAATAACCTACATTTGAAAATAATTCAATAGAACACTGTCTGAGAGTCTTAAGGACAAGTGTGAAATTGTTTTATCTTCATTTTCTGGGAGCTCTGGACAGCTGAAAGACACAGCGTAGAGAGCATCTGCTGTAGGGGGATCTCATGGGATACTTGTCAAATTGATTGTGCTCAGAAACAACTGAGACACAAAAGAAAGAGAGCTTGTAATAACATTGCATTTAGAATGTTGTTAAAATCTAGAAACTATGTAATGTAGAACAAAATAGCTTTGCTGGACATTTTAGAATTTTTAATTAACAGATTATTCTATTAATTCATATATTTCTCTCCAGGTGACTGAAATGAATTTTCACCTGGGCTTTGTTTCCATATGTCAAGAAATTTTGGACTAAAAAAGCAACACAATGAGGTATTAATTCTGATTTTACAAGCAGACTGCCATACCAAGGACAAAAAAAATAAAAGTCTTTATAATATGTGACATTATCCTTTTAAAATTTTATTGACATTAATTTTATTTTTTTCTGTTTGACTACACTATTTTCAGAGACTAAAAATCATGGATACCTTACAAGCTAATTGATGTTTTTAGTGAATACAAGTGATTTAGGCATTATAAAATTCTTGATAAATGAAGAATATTTGGTTTCTCTAACTATACCTATATTTTGTCAATTTATACCACTGTCATTACTTTCTTCCATTGATTAGAACTCTTTCTTCATCTAAATGTTCCAAAACAGAGTCTCACACACTATTAAAAGACACCTAAAGAGGGCTACATTTTAAAAGATTCTTGTTTTTGTTGTTGTTGAATTTGTTGCTGACTAGACTAAATGCCTAGAAAGAAAAAGAAATCAATGTAACTAAGACTGCAACAAAATTAAAGATAACTAACTAACACATATGATGAGAAATCCCCTCAGGAATATATTAAATGTGAATATCAAACATCTTAGATTGATAACAGCAAGAAGTGTGATTAGTACTTATTTTTCCCTTCATTTTTTTCTTCACCCAGTGCAAGTTGGTACCACTGATGAGAAGGTAAAACGATGAAGGGATCCTAACTATGTCACTGTAGTGTACAATTATTTTGAGCTGAAGACATTGGAGAATCCATAGATGCATAAAGAGGCTTAGTCTGAACACTCCCTCCACCCTACCTGCTAAAAGCAGAGCCTTTCCAAAAAAGGTCAATGGCCATAAATCCCCCTGCAGGGGAGGCTTCCGACTGCTGGAGAGAAGTTGGCACTGGGATGAGAAGCAGCTTAAATAAACACAGTCACAAGGGTGTTGTACTTCCCAGCTACTCTTCTAAAAAGCCATTTTTCTGTCCTAAAAGTCCTTTGTTGTTCTATAGGTTTACTTCTCTCTCTTCCCTTCCTCTATTAAGATGATATATAAACTCTAATTTTTAGGCACTCTTTGAGCCACTTTCCTTCTGAGCTCCCACAAACATATATTTTTTACTTTGCCCTTTCTCCTGTTAATCTGTTTTTGTCAATTTAATTTGCAGTCTGCATTCACAGAGCTTAAGTAGATAGAGGAAAATTTTTTTCCTCTCCGATAATGACAATGGCAATGAAATAATTAATTCTATGTAACACTCCGCCTTCTGCTTTTTTAAAATCTTTCTCATCGCTTTATGTTCCTTCTTTCCCTCCAGTTTGATATGCTTAAAGACTGAAGTCTTTTTTTTTCTTTCTTTCTTTACATTTTGCTTGTTTTCTCATCATCCTAAAATCTGTCATAGCAAAAGTATCAAATATTCCGAATTGTGAATTTAAGTCATTTTGTGACATCTGCTAAAATCTTACCTTTTATTCATATCCCCTGCAGTGGAATTATTTTGTAGGGATACGTTTCCATAGATTTCTGAAGCTGCAAAATCCAATGGCTAAGTATGCAAGTGAGTAGAATGGAGAACATTGATTCCTAGGTTCTTTATTTTGTTGGTGACTATTGTAAATAGGCTTGCTTTCTTGATTTCTCTTCTTTTTTTTTTTTTTTTTTTTTTGCTAGTTCATTGTTGGAGTATAAAAACACTACTGATTTTTTCATATTAATTTTGTATCCTACAATATTACTGAATTCATTTATCAGTACTAAGAGTTTTTTGGTAGAGTCTCTCAGGTTGTCTCTATATAGAATTATGTCATTCACAAACAGGGACAATTTGACTTCGTCTTTTCCTATTTGTATGCCCTTTATTTACCTCTGTTGCTAATTGCTCTGGCAAGTACTCCCAATACTGTGTTAAATAGAAGTGGTGACAGTGGACGTCCTTGTCCTTTTCTGTTCTTAAAGGACAAGATTTAAGCTTTTCCCCATTCAGGATGATATTGATGGTGGGTTTGTTATATATGGTTTTTATTGTGTTGAGATACTTTCCTTCCATACCTAGTTTGTTGAGAGTCTTTATTATGATGGGATGTTGAATTTTGTCAAATACTTTTTCTGTACCTATTGAGATGATCATATGGTTCTCATCCTTGATTTTGTTGATGTGATGTGTCACATTTATTGACTTGTATAAGTTGAACCATCCTTGAATCCTGTACTGAATCCCAGTTGATCATGATGTATAATTTTTTTTGATGTGTTGCTGTGTTCTGTTTGCTAATATTTTGTTGAGGATTTTTGCATCAATATTTATCAAGGATATTGGCCTGTACTTTTCTTTTATGTTGTGTCTTTGTCTGATTTTGTTATCAAGATGATCCTGGCCTCATAGAATGAGTTTGGAAGAATGGCCTCCATTTCAATTTTTTGGAATGATTTGAAAAAAAATTGGTATTAATTCCGCTTGGTAGAAGTCAGCAGTGAAGACATCCAGTCCTGGGTTTTTCTTTGCTAGAAGAATTCTGATCACTGCTTCAGTCTCATTGCTCATTATTAACCTGTTCATTTTTTCAATTCTTCTCTGTTCAGTCATGGTAGTTTGTATATGTCCAGAAATTTATTCATTTCCTACAGGTTTTCAGATTTGTTGGAGGATAGTTGTTCATAGCAGTCTGTAATGATTCTTTGTATTTCTGTGGTATCAGTTGTGATGTTTCCTTTTTCATTTCCAATTTTTCTGTTTGGGTCTTTTCTCTTCTCTTTTTAGTTAGTCTGGTTAATGGTTTGTCTATTTTGTTTATCTTCACACAAAATCGACCTTTTGTCTTATTAATCATTGTATCATATTTTTGGTCTCTATTTCATTTAGTTCTGCTCTTATCTTAATTATTTCTTTCTGTCTACTAACTTTGGGATTGGATTGTTCTTTTTTTCTACTTCTCTCAGGTGCAATGTTAGTTAATTTGAAGCCTTCTATTCTTTTCATGTAAGTATTTATTGTAATCAACTTTCCTCTTAGTACTGCTTTTGCAGTATCCTATAGGTTTTGGTATGATATGTCCTTATTATCATTAGTATCAAGATTTTTTTTGGTTTCCTGTTTGATTTCTTCTTTGACTCATAGGTCATTCAGGAGCATGTAATTTAATATCCATATATTTGAATGATTTCAAAAGACTCACTTTTTATTGATTTGTAGTTTTAATCAACTGCTGTCTGAGAAGATGCTTGAAGTGATTTCAATTTTTTAAAAAATTTGTTGAGACTTGTTCTGTGAACTAATAAGTGTTCTATCTTGGAGAATGTTCCATGTGCTGATGAGAAAAATGTATATTCTCTAGTTGTTGGGTGAAATGTTATATATGTATCCACCAAGATCAACTGGTCTGAAGTGTAGTTTGAATTCTGTGTTTCTCTGCTGTTTGTTGCCTACATGATTTATCCAGTGCTGAGAGAGTGGTATTCAGGTCCCCAACTATTAATGTAATGAGATCTATCTCTCTCTTTAAGAGTAATGAAGTTTGATTTATATATCTGTGTGCATCAACATTGGGAGCATATACATTATTAACTGTGACGATCTCTACAATGACTACTGTAAGTTACCACTGAAAGAAATTAAAGAGGACACAAAAAGTTAACAAGATATTCTTTGTTCATTATTGGAAGAATCGTGTAGTGAAAATGTCCACACTACCTAAAGCCACCTACAGAGTCAATGTGATTCCCATCAAAATACTAATAGCGTTCTTCAAAGAAATAGAAAAGACAATCTTAACATTTATATGGAACAACAAAAGACCCCAAATGGCCAAAGAATCCTGAGCAAAAAAATAAAAATAAAATAAAGCCAGAGACATTACACTTCCTGGCTTTAAATTATATTACAAAACTACATTAAACAAAACAGCATGGTACTGGCATAGAAACGTGACACTGGGCCAATGGCACAGAATAGAAAACCCAGAAATCAGCCAGTGTATTTGCAGCCAATTGATATTCAACAAGGACATCAGCAACATACAATGGGGGAAGGAGAGCATCTTCAGTAAGTGGTGCTGGGAAAACTTGATATCCATATGGAGAAGAATGAAAATAGATCTGTACCTCTCACCCTTTACCAAAATCAACTCAAAATGGAGTAAAAACTTAAATATAAGACCTGAAACTTAAAACTCTTTGAAGAAAATGTAGGGAAAAGATTCTAGAATGTAGAACTGGGAAAAACTTTATGAATAAGACTCCAAAACACAGACAACAAAAGAAAAAATGAACAAATGGGATTATATCAAACTAAAAAGCTTCTGTATGGCAATGGAAACAATCGATAGAATGAAAAGACAGTCTACAAAATGGAAGAAAATATTTGTAAACTGTGCATCACAGGAGAGATTAATATCCAGAATATACAAGGAAATCAACTTCACAGTAAGAAATCAAATAATCACACAAATTTTTAAAAACTAACAAATTAAAATTTAAAATTTAAACAAATTTTAAAATGGGCAAAGGATCTGAATAGAAGTCTCTGAAAGGAGGACATACAAATGGCCAACAGGTACATGAAAAAATGCTCGACATCACTAATAATGAGGGAAATACAAATCAAAACAACACTGAGATCTCATATCACACCAGTTAGACTAGCTCTTATCAAAAAAGACCAAGAATAACAAATGCTGGTAGAAATGCAGAGAAAGGGGAACACTTCTTCACTTTTGGTGAAATTGTGAATTAGTACAGCTGTTATGGAGAATAGTATGGAGGTTCCTTAAAGAACTACAGATAGAACTGCCATATGATCCAGCAATCCCACTACTGGGTATATATCCAAAGGAATGGAAATCATCATGCCGAAGGGATACCTGCACTCCCATGTTTATCACAGCTCTACTTATAATAGCTAGGCTATGGAACCAACCTTAATGTCCACTGATGGATGACTAGATAAGGAAAATGTGGTACATATATACAGTGGAATACTACTCATCCAGAAAAAAGAAATTCTGCCATTTGCAACATGGTTGAACCTGGAGAAATGTATATTAAGTGAAACAACCCAGGCACAGAAAGTGAAATACTTCATGTCCTCACTCATAAGTGGGATTTAAATTCATAAATAAATAAGTAAACAATAAAGAAAGAGAGTGAGAGAGAAAGAAAGAAGGAAACAATAATCACAATAATTTGTTGAACTTTTAGAAGGAAAGAACAGAACTGTGGTTACTAGAGGTGGAAAAGAGGAAGGGGAGGGTTAGAAGGAGTGAGTTAATGAGAACTTAATAAGAAATTGGTTAATGGACGCAAAAAATGATTATGTAATGCACTGATGAATAAGCTGATTAGGCCCCAGCAGGAGTTGAGGTAAGTGTCATGCCATGCACTGCTGCCCAAGGCCCAGACCCAAGCCCTGGAATAGCCCTCTCGCTGCCTGAGCAGGATCCAGGGTGAGAGCCATTAACTGTGCTGCCACCCCACTCCCAGATCCACACCCTGGAAAGGCCAACCCACCACCCGAGCAAGAGCCAAGGTGTTCTACCACAGCCCTGCCACACCTATTGCCACTACGAGTGTTCCTCACTACTACGAGCCTCCCTACAGGCAGCCTACTACACACTCAATTGCATTGATACAAGAAGCATCACCAACAGAGCTTACAAGTAGAGAAAAATGAGTTTCTCCCCATAGCCCATTCCAAAGTAATAGAAGAAACGAGTGCCCTTCCAAAAAACTATTAGAACTACAAACAGACAAGAAGATATGACACCACCAAAGAAATACAATAATTCTTAAGTACCAGACACCATAGAGCAGGAAACACTTTAAATGTTTGAAAAGGAATTCTGAGCAATGATCTTAAGAAAACTCAAAGAGATAAGAGAAGACTGAATTATGGTACATAATGAAATAAGAAAATATATCCAGTATATGAAGGAGGAAGTTTACAAAAAGATTAATACTTAAACAAAAAATGTAGCAGAAATCCTAGAACTGAAGGATTAAGACAATGAAATAAAAAACACAACAGAGAGCTTGAGCCACAGGCTAGAACAAGCAGAAGAAAGAATTTCAGATCTCAAAGATTATCTGTTTGAAATATTCCAGGCAGATTAAAAAATAAGGAAAAAGAATTTTTAAAGAAAGAAGAAAATCTAAGAGAGCTAGCAGAGGACCTCCAGTGCAAAAACATCTGAATCACGGGTATTCCAGAAGGAGTGGTGAAAAGAAAAGGCATTGAAAAAACTATTCAAGGAAATAGTAACAGGGAGAGATACAGACCTTCAGATCCAGGAAGACCAAATCTCCCCAAACAGATTCAATACAAAATATCCCCTCCGAGACACATTGTAGTCAAAATGGCAATGCTCAAAGACAAAGAATTCTAAAAGGAGCAAGAGAAAAGTGTCAAGTCTCCTATAAGGGAACCCCCATCTTAATAGATGCAGAAAAAGCATTTGACAAAATTCCCCATACCGCATGATAAAGACTCTCAGTAAATAAGATACAGAAGGAAAGTATCTCAACACAATAAAAGACATAAACAACAAACCAATCTCCATTTGGTTAAGAACAAGAACAAGACAAGGATGCCCACTCTCACTACTCCTATTTCACATAGTATTGGAACTATGCCAGAGTCTAGCTCCAGCTGGTTCTTGGAGCCCAAGAAAGATATGTGGAGGCAGTGAAAAAAGAAAAAAAAAAAAAAAGAGAGAGAGAAGAAATGGACCAATGATGTCTAGTGCATCAGTGGACGACAGACAAAAGTCGTTCTCCTTTATTTATACCATGTCTATCCTCTAATTACATAAAGCAAGCATTTTTCATCTAGTTAATATTAAACTATGAACAAAATAGATCTATACAACATTTAAATCACCCTTTTTGGATTATACTGAATCATAACTTTTTAAGGAACTACATGCCATTTTTTACAGATCATAATCTTTTAAGAAAGTACATATCATTTTTAAAGTGACGAAAGTAGTGGGTTACCTCAACCGATTGTTCCCAGTTAGTCACAAATCACAATCTCCCAGAAACCCAGAAACGTACATGTCATTCTTTAAAGTGAAACAAACTCAACCAACAAGCAAGAGTTTCAAACCCAGGTCTGTGGCCAGTGGCCAGAGACCTCACGGTTGGCAGCACGTGCGGTTTGTAAGTAAAACATTTAACCCTTACAACATATGATTTACATATTCATCACCTATTTTGATTTTAATTTTTTATCTTAATCAACTAAAGACAACAATTATTTTAAAAGCACATCTTTTTATAATATGATTTAACTATTTGTGTAAAATGATTCTTAGTTTAAAAATTTTTGAACTTAAAAACCCAAACCTAACTGATTTTTCCCATAAACAAAACTTTAAATTTTTTACTCATATTTTATCTTACCATACCAATATTTGTCTTCTATATATGGCCCTGTATAAGAAAGAGGGGGTCTATCAGCCATTTCTTTCTCCAGGACCCCACCAGACTTTATTTAATATTTAACCAACACAATTGCCGTCTCTGACAGTGAAAACCAACCCCCTGCGTGGTAGAATAATGACCCAGGCAACCTGTGCCTCAGGTAAACTTACAGGAAAACTTATTGTTATTTTACTTTGCTCCACGGACATCTGTACAGGAAGGCCTCTTGGCTTCCCCATACCTGCTTTTCGGAACAATGGCTAGAACAAATCATAGACCCAGGTGTACTTTTCAACATTTTTACCTGGGTTTCATTAATCAAATCAAACTTGTTTTTATTAACTGAGAAGTTTTCCAAAAAGCCAGCTTCGTTAACCAAGAAATATGTAATTTCATTTGTATCATTATTAAAAGGTACAACTGCCACCTCACACTAGATTCACAAGAGCATAAACATTCCCATAAAACATCCAATTATTTCCAGGGAGGTGGACAAGTACATGCAATCCAAAGAATACCAGAATAGGGATTTTCGGGAAAACTTCCATGGAACCCCTTGCCACACATACAGAGATTCTCTGCAGCTCTGCTGAAAGGAGAACCGTTCTCCTTACATTCCCACACCAGAGTCCACAGATACATGGCTTCCCACAGAAGTACTAGCCAGAGCAACCAGGCAAGAGAAAGAAATAAAGGGCATTCAGATTGGAAAGGATGAAGTCATACTGTCCCTGTTTAAAGACAACGTGATTTTATATAGAGAAAAAAACCTACAAGTGCTACCAAAAATCTCTTAGAGCTAATTAACAATTTCAACAATGTTGCAGGATACAAAATCAACACCCAAAAGTCAGCAGTGCTTTTATACTCTAATAACTAACTAGCAGAAAAAGAAATCAAGAAAGCAAGCCCATTTACGATAGCTGCCGAAAAATAAAATAGCAAGGGATCATTTTAATCAAGGAGGTGAAAGATCTCTACAATAAGAACAACAAAACACTACAGAAAGAAGTTAAGGAGGACAAAAAAGATGGAAGGACATGCCATGCTCTTGGATTAGAAGAATTAACATCTTGAAAATGTCCATTCTACCCAATGTAATCTGCAGATTCAATGCAGTCCACATCAAAATACCAATGACATTCCTCACAGAAATAGACAAAGAAATGCTAACATTTATATGGAACAACAAAAGACCCTGAATATCCAAAGCAATCCTGAGCAAAACACTTTTTTAGAAAAGGCGGAGGCATAACACTACTCGACTTCAAATTATATTTTAATGCCATAGTAACCAAAACAGCATGTTGCTGGCATAAATACAGGCTCTCGGATCAATGGAACAGAATAGAAAACTCAGGAATCAACTTACATACCTACATCCAATTGATCTTTGACAAAGGCAACAAAAACGTACATTGGGGAAAAGACTGTCTCTTGGATAAATGGTGCTGGAAAAATTGGACATCCATATGCAGAAGAATGAAACTGGACCTGTATCTCTCACCATATTCCAAAAGCAACTCAAAATGAATTGAAGACTTAAATATAAGACCTGAAATCATAAAATTACCAAAAGAAAACATAGGAGAAATACTCCAAAAAGTAGGACTGGGTAAAAACTTTATGAATAAGACACCAAAAGCACAAGCAACAACAACAAAAAATAAACAAATGGGATTATATCAAACTAAAAAGCTTCTGCACAGCAAAGGAAAGAAACAACAGAGCAGAAAGACAACCTAAAGAATGGGAGAAAATATTTGCATACTGTACATCCTAAAAGGTATTAATATCCAGAATATACAGGAAGCTCAAACAAATATACAGTAAAAACCCAAATAATCCAATTAAAAAATGGGCAAAGGAGATGAATAAACATTTTTCAAAGGACGACATACAAATGACCAACAGGTGCATGAAGAAATGCTTAGCATCACTAATCATCAGTGAAATGCAAATCAAACCACACTGAGGTATTATCTCATCCCAGTTAGACTGGCCATTACTAAAAAGACTGAGAATAACAAATGCTGGCAAGGATGCAGGGAAAGGGGAACTCTTCTGCACTGTTTTTAGACTGTAAATTAGCACAGGCATCATTATGGAAAACAGATTGGAGGCTTCTCAAAGCAGTACAGATAGATCTACCATGTGTTCCATCAATCCCACTTCTCGTTATATACCCAAAGGAATGGAAATTTTGGAAATGCTGAAGGGATGCCTGAACTCCCATGTTCATCACAGCTGTATTTACAATAGCTAAAATATGGAATGTCCATCGATGGATGACTGGATAAAGGCAATGTTACACACACACACACACACACACACACACACAATGGTATACTACTTAGCTATAAAAAAGAATGAAATTCTGCCATTTGCAGCAACATGGATGAGCCTGGAGAAAATTATATTAAGTGAAATAAGTCAGACACAGAAAGAGAAATATGGCATGTTCTCACTTATAACTGGGCGCTATGAAAGAGGGAAGGAAAGAGGAAGAAAGGAAAGAATAAGAGAGAGAGAGAGAGAGAAAGAGAGAGAGAGAGAGAAAGACAAGACCACAATAATATGTTGAATTTTCAGAAGGAGAGAACAAACTTAAGGAGACTAGAAATAAGGCGAGTAAGGCAGGGAGGTTGGGGAGTAATACGTTGGGTGGAGGGCACGGGGGAAGATTATGATTTGTAATAATGAATATGCTAAGAATAAAAAATATATAAGCTGACTATCCTGATTTGACCATCACACATTGTACACAACTAATGACAGCCAACTTTGTACCCCACTAATACGTGTAATCAATTTTGCTTCAATAAAAATTAAACTGGGGAAAAAAAGAATGGAGAACAAAGTCAATGAAGTTCACTTGCACTCTCCTTTAAATGTATTCTCATCTTGCCACAGACGTGAATGATTTCAAAGTATTTGGAAGTATTTTATGGACATTTTAATTTGCATTCATAATTTGTGTGTATGCATCCAGGATGATACATTCACTATTAAAACCAGAGCTGAAGCAAATGGTTTCTACCACATTATTAGATGTTCTTTAATAGGTTCAATATTTAAAATAATATTCTATGCTTCATTACATTAGTAATGAGTGTGTGCCCTCTATTAATATACCTAAGCATTAACACAGGTAATATAAGAAATATACCTTCAAATTTGGTTTAATCAATCTTTTAGGTTTATTATAAAAATAATGCTTTCACCTATAGCTGTCTAATCTGTACTTGCAGTGCATCTGCAGTGATCATTGCCACATTATTGGTGCTGCAACCCAGGATACTGTAGCATACAATTAGCTCAAATTTCCCTTGCAAATTTACACCCCACTTCTTTCGACTAAAAGAAATAGCACTCATTGCCAGTGTGGTTATAGTTGTTATAGATATTGCTTGAAGATATCCTCTCTATTACTTCTGCATTTCTGTGTGGCCAGGTGTGAAATTAACTAGTTAGGCTACTTTGGGGGGGGGGACTTTTTTTTAAATTCAGAAAATATGTGTGAAGGACAGGGCAACAAGCTGGAGTGTTCCATTTGCAGCATGTGTCTACAATAAATTTTCTCAGGCAAATCTGTCTAAATTCCTATTTCAAATTACATGATGTTGTGAGTTTTCAGATATCATCTGAATTACAGTATGACAATAAATTGGCATTTTTCCACTTTCCATGGATCTGTGCTAGTGTTCATGTTTACGTTACTACCTAGTAAAACCTGTATTCAGAAAGACTCTGATTTGATAATAAACAGTGAAAAAAAAGTTCATTTTTTCATGCATAGATCCTTAAATATGCTAATACATACAAAATAAGGAAACATTTTCTTTCTACGAAAATGAAGAGAACAATTAAGTTATTTGAATAGCTTTTCTATTTTGTAAACCAGTACATGAAAAATACTAAGGGGATATTTGAAAAGTTGTTACATCTGGGGTTGGGGAAAGACATAAGGCAGTTATTCTCAGACTTCAATATGCATATAAACACATAGGGTCCTTATTAAAATACAGATCGCTGAATCCATTTCCAGGCATTCTGATTCAGCAGCTTTGAGGCGGGAGCTCAAGAATTCCCATTTTTAGGGGAATAGACATTAGCAGCACCATTTTCTTTACTTTCCTTCCCCTTCTGCAGTTCTTTGGAAATTTATGATCAGGGATGCTAGTTACTTATCTGTTTTGACTCTCTTGTGTGCTGTGGCACTGGAGTAGAGATTTCTGAAAAACCAGTTTATTTCATCTTGCCTTTTGTGTTGGAGTTATTTTTAATATTTCTCAGTAAGTATTTATCATTTCCTAAAACAAGGCAGGATATGTGGGAAGAAAATGTACAATTCTTTGATTAAAATTATTTCCCTCTGACCGAAAGTTTGAATGTTTCATGGAAAAAATAAATGAGTTTAGCACCAAAATTAAAAAAAGAAAAAGAAATTCTCATTTTTAATCAGTTCTTGAGGGATGCTGAGGTTGCTGGATTGGAGAAAACAATTTGAGAACTACTAGCATAATATAAAATGTTTCAAAGATTATTCTGCTTCTAGCATCACTCCCACAGTTGATATTAACTTAGATTTATAAAAAGCAATAAGGAAGGAGACAAAGATATGTGTGTATGTGTACATATATACTCATTTATATACTTTTTTCTATATCCAGTTTCAAATAATACACCCCAGAAAACTGATCATTCGTAATATGTTCCAAAGCATTTGATGACATAAATATAATCAGCTTTGTGATTTAATTTCTCTTATATGCACACACATGCTAAGTCTTCACACTTGTTATAGAAATATTACTGTATGGCTTCATAATGATCAGGTTGACACTGAAATTGAGGAGAGTCTAAAAATAAGGCTATTTTCAAAAGAAAGGTGATTGTATCTACTTGATTGTGACTCTTCCATTGTAATGATTATACTAATATATCTTTGATAAAGATAATTAGCCAATTTTGTGTTCCAAAATTATTTTTAAAAAAACAAACAAACACATACACACATTGACATATTTAATTGATCTTGACTATATGAAAATAAAAGGAAACTAATTTTCAGGTGTTAAAATTTTCCAAATATTTGAATCCACAAGAAATTGAATTTTCTGCAAGCTATTAGTAATTAGTTACCTATATTGACTATGGCTTTCCTTAGCTGAATATTTGTAAAAACTGAAAACAAATTGACAAAAGTTCTGATGCCATAAACTCGCATTAATAATATAAGCTGTTTTTCACATTTTCTTGTTATAAATTTTGAATCATTAAATGTGAATTTACCAAATATTGCTGAAAAAATGTTATCAACATGCTGATGAATATATTGGATAACTCTGTTTTTTTTCCGTAGCACAATAAAGCTTCCTGGTTATTTCAAAAAACAGCAGTTCAATGTGTGGCCTTTTATGGTGATGATTTACTCATGGATCACTAGACAAATCAGAAAATTAAATGTGTCAACAACAAATAAATTTAAATATGCCATCAAATAAATTTAAATATGTCATCAAAGTGATGATATTTTTATAAAGCCAAAATATCAAAATACGTGATTCTTGTTAAAATATTTTATTTTCACTTCACTTTATTTTATTTTGCCTTTGGATTAATTTCAGATTTTTTGTTTGGTTTGTCATGCTTTTACCATGTAACACTTTATGCAATTTTAATAATTTATGCAAATGTATAACCTGTTTTGGCAACAACACCATCTCCCAAATCATGTCTTTCTTCTTCCCCAACTGTAAGGCATCATTTCCTTCAGAATCTGCACATGTTAATTAAGTCAAAAAATAAATGAATAAACAAAATAGCTTCTGCCATTGAAACAGTCTTTCAGACTGTTTCAAAAATGTTACTCCTAGTGCTGTGTAAACTGCCAAAATGTAAATCCATTTTGTTTAATATGTTACCAATGTAACAGATGGTATTCATGTGTGGGCATCCAAGAGACCATATATGAGCATCAAGAATGTATGTCTGAGAGTGGAACTTCTAGCCAAGAATGCTGAGGTTGTTATCTTTCTTGAATATCTGCACCTCATTGTCAATGAATTTTTCAAATCAGAAGCAGTGTTGAGAAGAAAATTGAATAATACATATGTCATTTAAAAGTTGTAAGAGAATTTTCAAAATATATAATAATGTTGATTTTGTTGCCTGCAGATGTTATTTGTAAATTATGAGTTTTATTTAAAAATTATTTATAAAAACATAGCAGAAAGAGAATACATTAAGTATATATTTCTACAAGATACATATGACTTTACTGAACATTTTCAAGCTAACTTAAAAGTGAAAATTTTCAAATTCTCCTTTTTATAAATGAGAAAATCTGAGACCCATAAATGCTAAGAAAATATCTTAAAGCCTTTTTGTGAATTAGGGCAATGCCAGAATGGTCTGGGTCATAGCCCACCTCTGCAATACAGCAGCTTTGTATCTTTCTGCAATTTACTTTGCTTCTATGTGCTTCCATTTCCTTATCTGTTCAGTGGTGATTTTAGAAGCAACTGCTTCATAAAGTTTTGGAATCATTAGATGAACATATGCATATACTGCAGTTCCTGGAGCAAACGAACATTCAATACACGTTATCCATCATTATCATTCACCAGAAGGCAAAACTTGAAACTGTTATTGCCATTTTGTAGATAAGAAAACTGAGGATTTGTGGTTAAATAATTTACCAGTGTCACACAACTAGTAACTGCTGGAGACATAATTTGAGCTATGAAGTAATCGACTGCAAACATACTATAGTATATGCCAAATCAACTACAAGAGTGGACTTCCCTCCAATCCATTTTAGACTATTTGTATTGAGCCAGGGAACCCATTAAGTCCTAGCTCACAAGTTATTCTAAGTGGATTTGCCTGGCTCTTGTCTCAGATTATGCTGGTTGTGGAGGTTCAAGGCTAGACGCCAGACAAAAGTGGGATGAATGTTTCTCAAGCCATGCTGCTATTGTCTCCTGTTACATTATATTCATTCAGTTCTCTGTTCAATGCCTAAGTGTACAAATAGTATAAAATGAAGTTGATAATCTAGTATGCATAAAATATAGAAGTCTTTATGCCAAAGGCATGTGAGAATTAATAACCTACTGTAGTTTCATAATCACAAAACCAAGATAATTAGCGTTGTCAAAGATTCAATTTTCTGAATAAAAATTTTTAAAATTGCATAGAATGTTATAGAAAAGTATTAAATCATAATTATTTCTGGCCAAATAAATATATAACTATTTCTTATGTAATGCATACTACCTAACTCATGTTACAAACTACAAGAAATGCTATAGTAAAGATATTTCTATAGTGACAAATTTATTTATTAATATAATTGCATAATATATAAAATTTAAATTACAACCTTATCTGTAGCAGCAATATTTTGAGGAAACTTCTCTACCAAGAAAAGAATGGATAAAGAAATCTATTATAATTATTTGTAATAGTGAAAATAATTGTACCAATATGCATAAATCACGCAAACAGAATGCTGAATAAAGAAAATAAGTAACTTTTATACCACTCAATTAACTTTTTAAAATACCAAAAAAACTGTATTTTTATGGGTACATAAAAATATCAATAACAAATATGCTTGGACAAACTTAAAATAGTACTACTTTTGGGTGAAGAAAGTGAAATAGGATGAGTTTTGAATACCTTGAAAAATGAACTGTAATCATAATATTGTGCTCCTTAATATAAACTAATATGAAGCAAATACGGCAAAATGTTAATATAATTCCAAGAACATATATCGTGCATGTATATTATTGTCTTTTTTTCTGTATTTTTTTCTATAGGTCTGTGGTACTCTAAATAAAATGATAAAAATATTCTTTACAACCTAGGTAATATGTATCTATACACAGATATTTCAATAAATACATTAGATGTTATTTTATTTCAATGATTCTTTTAAACTTGCCCTTTCCTCATAAACTTTCCCTGATTTTCTGTCTCTGAAAAAGGTAAAAGAAATTTTGTATGAATCCCCTGGAGAACTGTATTTTCTTCAGTAGCCAAAATTCCTTTCAGTTTAAATTCTCCAGATAATTTCCCCTGCACTTGATTCTGTGTTTCCTGTGTACTAGTCATTTTTATGGCACTGGTACTCATTACGTTGATCCCTGACGGTGTTACAGCACAATTTTTTTAAGCAGTTTGTGTTGGCATGTAGGCAAAGAGCAAAAAAGAATTCCCTTCGGCTCTTCTCTCCATTCCTTTACAGCACAAGAAAATAAAAATTTCCCACTTTTTAATAAATACTTTTATTAGAACTATGTGGAAGAGGGATTAGATTGTTTTCTTAACTCCAAAGGGCAGAATTAGGGCCAATAGTTATAAGTTGAGCAAAACATTTTTTGTTCGTTATGAGAAAGAACTTTTTGCAATTTTATGACTGAAATTGTAATTGGTTTTCATCTGAAGCACTGAAGTTTCTGTTATAAGAAAAAGATTAAAATGACAGCTCTTTCCCTCCCTCCACCTCCCACTCCTATACACACACATACACACTCAGACAATTCTGAGATGTTTTAGAAGTAACTGCATTGTGTTAGAAACTGGGCACAATGATTTCCAAAGTACTTCTAAATAAATAATCTATCTTACAAGTACAAATATTAGATACCACTGCAATAGCTCATTTCCAGAAATGTAAGAAAAAAACAAAACAGAACAATAGGGACTTTTGCTGTATAGCATTTTATTTAATTATAGAAAAATCAATCATCATTTTATATTCCTGGATACAACTTATTTTTCAATTCATTAGTTTGACAATATATATCATTACCACCTCTATCTGTAAAAAATAAATAAATAAATAAATAAATAACCTATGCAGCATTTGGTACTCTACTATTTAAATAAATTAATATTTTGAGTATTAATCTCCCTTAACCAATTTTAATTTAGTTTGTTGGTAAGGACATGGAAGAAAGAGTACTATGGGTTTTTTTTTTTCTTTCCCTCCCATGCAATTGGACAGTCCACATTTATCCTCATTGAGCCTTAACATCTTCCTTAGCATGTGTTTACTTCCAGTACGCTCTAGCACACTTTTGTGTCTTGAACAATGCCTTGTGTGTTATCTTTGTTTGTAAGTCTTTCAGATGAATTAATAAGTGAGTGAATAAATTAATAAACAGGCAATCAGTCAAATGTTAAGAGCATAGTGGCACAAGGTGGGCTTCAAGTCCCAGATTTGCTATTAGTTAGCTGGAACATGGGCAAGCTATTTAAGTTCTCTAATCCTCAGTGTCCTTTTAACCTCAGGTTATCTCTCCTTCCGCGCATTTGCCACATAGTCTCAACTTCACATCACATGGTGGAAAATACATGCCTGTGTTATGAAATAACTATGTAGAGAGTCATGGTATAACAATATTAATTCTTGCCTCTCCAGTATTCTTTTGCCTGGTTGGGTGCAGAGAAACCGTACAGTCGTGCATCACTTAACCATAGGGATATGTTCTGAGAAATGTGTTGTTAGGAGACTTTGCCATTGTAAGAATATCATAAAGTGTACTTACACAAGCCTAGATGGTATAGCCTACTACATATCCAGGCTCTGTGGTATAGAATATTACTCCGAGGTGAGTAATGCATTACTGTGTAATGATACAATGGCCACAACAACACTAGGCGATAGGAATTTTTCAGCTCCATTATGATCTCATGGAACCACCTTCATACATGTGGTTCATCACTGACTGAAACATTTTTATGTGGCACACGACTGTAGTTCCAGTAATGCATGCTGTCAGCTAAAATAATTTCTTAATTTACTCTATTGATATGTGAATGCATGTTATATGCAAACATTATTACCTGTTAAATTACCACCAACAGGTTAAAGAGGGTAAATTTTACTGTTTATTTTGTAAGACTTTATTATACCATCAACCTTTCACTCCTTCAGGCCACTGGGAAAAATACTCCCAGGTAAATCTTCTTGTAATAATGTACTAAAGATGAAAACAGTGATTTGTAATATGCCTCACCATGGAAAGATTCATATTATCTTATTATTCTATGTTTCCACAAACTTCCTCATACATGTATTTGAAATGCAAGAAGAAACAGAGAACAAAGTAGAAGAAATATTTGAAATAGTAAAGTCCAAGAATTTTTCATAATTAATGATGAACCACAGATCCAGGAAGTTCAGTGAACCACAAGGAACCAAAGTACCAAAAAAAAACTACACTGAAGCATATCATGTTCAAATTACAAAAAGATAAAGACAATAAAGAAAGTCCTGGAAGAAGACAGAGGAAAAACAAATAAGCAACACCTTTGACTATAGGGAGGCAGGAGAATTATGTTGGGCTTTATCTAAAAGTAGTTACTGAAAAAATGCTCATTAAGTAATTATTTTAAATGTTTATTTAGCTCAGGTTTATTTGATATTTTTGATAATGGCAATTTTTTAGAAGAGTCCTTTTTTTAAACTTAGGTGTCTTTACAAGGACCTATAATATTGGAATCATTCTTGCTGTTTTTATTTTCACATATTACATTCAACCCATGGACAATTCCCAGTGAGTGGCCCACCTTTCAGAGGATGTCTGGAACCGGACTTATTTGGGCTACTTCCACTGCTACCAGCCTGATCAATGCTCCCAAACTCATGCTAGCTGTCTGAATACTTTTCTCCCTGTAGTCACATGATGGTGCACAAAGTCCTGACACCAGTAAGTAGCTATCAGACTGAAGGGTTACTATTGAGAATGCATATATACAATGACAAAATCTTGACACAATACTCAGCATTTTTATTTAATGCTGATTTAATATATGCATGTACATGTTAAAACTGTATGGTTACATGATTACACACATACAAACGCATTGGCGAGAACAGGGCATCAATAATACCACAGTTATGGGTTTCACTGGTCTTTTCTTTCTGATTTTCATTTTATGTCGCTTTTACCTTTCCCAGAATCAATCACATACTTATTCCAATAATTATAAGAATAAGTGAATGCAGTATGTTCTGGACACATCCATTTCCTCCTTAAAAAAAAAAAAAAATTAAAAATTTTTAAAAAGATACATTCTTTATCAAGAATAGGTCAGTAGCATCAAATTCAATAATTAATAGAAAACTATCATACTAAAACTAATTATCTTTAGTAAACACCTTTTTCAACTTCTCACCACCCTAAAGAGAATATTTTTGCTACAAATTTATGAAGTTAGGAAGATTTTAACAGAGGTTACCTTGTTCCTTATTAATTCTCAGCTTTACTTAGAGCTGCTCTTCCTCCTTGATCCCCCTGTTGTTTCTATGCATGTATGTTTTTCTGATATTTCAGTAATTTTATGTGTGAAATGTTCCAACGCAAGTCATTTTTTTCTCTGATGTTAAAATTAGTGTAATCATCAATCTTTTTTAAAAAAAATTCCTTTTCCCTGGCACTCTACTCAGTAATTTTCTATGACTTTAATGTTTGACTGACAGTAGTTATGTGAAGCTATTTACTTTTGAGTAATAAGAAAATTTCAAAAATTCATAAAATTCTAATGTGATTAAAGTTATCTTGATGAATTTTTAAATAAATATAATATTTTATACTCACAAACCTTATATACTATTATTTTTCTATTACTTCATGTTATTTATTAAAATGCACACCAGTGAGGCTTAAATTTTCATTTACCAATTAGCAATTTTTAACTATGCTCTTATAGCTAGCCATTGGAAAGCAAGAATATATATAATGTGGTTACCTTTGTGTGTGGCAATGTAGGAAAGTAATAAATAGCAATACAATATTTTCTAAAATATTTTTAATTTGTGTAACCACCTCTCATTTAAGGGTGTTGGAACTCAATCCAGGACTTTGGAATCTATTCAATTAACCTTATCACCTAGTGCAAAACTATCTTTTATATATGACTATTCCTCACAGGTACTTATGTACTGTCTGTTTACACACATTCATCTATGAAAAACTCACTCCTTCAAAGGACAGTCCAATCCATATATGGAAACATTCTGATTATAGTAATATATTTCATTTTTAGAATTAATTGTCCATAGTTTCCTTCTTTTCTTTTTTCTTGTCACACCCAGCACTAATATCGTTCTTCCTCCCTCCCTCCAAGTTCCTTTCTTCCTTCCTTTACTTCACTTCTTTTTTCTTTCTTTTTTCTTTCCACTCCCTTTTCTCTTCATTTCTTCCTCTCCCTCCCTCTTTACTTCCTTAATTCTTTCTTCTTTAGTCTTTCTTCCACAAATACATGTGAAATAATTCCTAGATACTAGGCATCATGACAGATGCTATGGATGCTGTGATTAAAACTAAACCTCACTTTCCAAGAACTTCAGCCAAAGTGAGAAGACAGACAAGTGATCAGCAAAATATTGTACATTTTATACATGTCATGTAAGCACATTGGAAAGGCAGGTGACTCAGCTATGGAAAAGGGAACAGGAGAAATAGAATTTGTGCCTTTGTTGTGGCTTAAGGTGTATTATGGAAATATGTAGAAAAAGAAGAAAACTGGATACATCCTGTGCAAAGCCATTAAGGAAGGGGCCAAATATAGTTCCTAGATCCTAGCAATGGATTAATGGTTGCATATTTCACTTTTCAATCATCCTGTGTGGCTATTGGCTAATGTATTGAACAGAACAGAGAGCTTTCACCTTATTACAGAAAGTCCCCAAATTTATAATTGCAATCTCTATAATCTCAATTACCAATCAACTCTCTTAATATGGCCATGCTGTAGTATCCAAAAATTCTTCCATTTAATTGGTACCTGCGATACATTAATCTCCTTACCATTATAAAATCCCCACTTCCCTCATGCCATCTCTTTTTTTCTTTCACAGTCTAAACATTATGATCAATTATACTAATATCTTGAGTACATCTTCAATTTTATTGTGTTCAGGCACAACTTTCTTGCTTCCCATATCTGCTTGACAAAATTACAATTGAAATTATCCAACTTTCTGGGTAATCATGTATAAAAATGTGAAGAGCAGATACACATTTGACCTATGTAGCTGACCAAACTGGAGACAACTATTCAATCATGCTAACTGGTCACACATTAGTTTCGTGATCACTAATTTCAGGTTGATCTTTCATGATGGATCATAATCACACTCTATTTCTCTAGTCCATTCACTTTCTTACTCTCTTGGATAACTATTTCACTTGTTCTCCAAATTTCCTCAAACTTCTAGTACCTGTGGTTACATCTTCACTTATTTCACTCTGAAAATATTTTTTAAAAAAGAAATTCGAAAAGCTTCCTCTAACTTCTATAACCCTACCTGCCTCTAAATTCTGTTCTGTCATCTGTTACTATGGATGAATTACCTGTGCTTATAGCTAATGTCAAATCTTCCACTTGTTTCTAGATTCTGTTCTTTATCACTTACTCAAGGACTTGGACAAAACTATTCTCACCTCTCTCTTGAATTGTCAAAAGTTTTTTGAAATATATTCAGTGATGCTGAAATGCATCCACTCTATTTTATGCCATTCTATTGCAATTATGGAATAGAGAAATGGTTTCATTAAAGTTTTTAAGGTCTGAGTGGTAAATTTTAAAAAAAAAGAAAAAGAAAACCAGAAATAAGGAGCAGATATATAAGGAAACATGGCACTTCAAAAACATGCTTTAAAGGGTTTTTATTCTTGTAAGCAATATAGATCATGAGACATATGAGAGGTCTTCAAAAAGTTCATAGGAAGATTTATATTATCTTTTAATTCTATTTTTTCACAAAATTTTGAAGTACCATCCTATGTTCACCATGTGTATGAGTTGGTATATATAGTTGCTAAAACTAGAAAACAAAGACGACTTTCGAGATGTACAGTCAGTTTTTAATAAATTAAGTGGCAGACAGGGAAGACTGGGAACCAGACAGGGAACCAGAATAATGAGTTTCATTTTCACCCCTATTCCCTACTTTCTGATTGGTAGCACCACACTATTTTAGGAATAGATAAACAGAGGAGCACATTTTTTCACACACCTGTTCTCCAATGTTTAGAATTTCTGGAATTAAAGGAACCCTACCACCACACCACCATTTTCAGATTTCAATTAGGAAATGGTAACAATTACATGCATACCATATCAATAAGAGAGATGCTGGCATGGTATACTTAGGCATAAGAAGGCCCTGGTACCTGGAGTACAACTGAGAAGATTCTTAAGTTTTTATGGCTCCCAAGAGGTCTTATATATCAAAAGGTAGTATAACAGGGGTACCTGGAAAGGACAGAGACTGGCGTGCCTATCTCTGAGATGCTCTTGACTGGACAGCCGCATGGGACTAATATCTGACACTCTGCAGACTGCCTCAGAGCTTTTTCTATTATTGGAATAAGATGATATCTATAGTTGATAATAGTATATAAAATGGGCCAAACACTTCCCAGACACTATGCTGCTGTTAGCAGTGGGTACGTGACTTCCCTTCCCACCCACTCCCTCCCCTCATTGCTGATTATAAAGTCTTGATCCTGAGGAAGAGAATAAAAATGGAAAGTTTTAACTAGACTGTGACTAATTTATACATCCCAAACTTATTCATTAATCACTGGATTGGACTAAATTTAACTGCAAGCAGTTAAGTTATCTGTCATTAGGCAGTCTGGGGACTCAGAGTCAGAAATGAAAAGCCAGTTCTAAAAATAAATAATAGCCCATTTCCTGAACCTGAATTAGTGATTGAACAAGTTATTCTTCTGAGACAACTAACTGTAGAAAATGTTTTTTACTAAAAAGCAAGAAATAAGGTGATATTCAAAATGTAAGATATTGTGGATTTTACTTAATTCAGGAGAGAACTAATCATTTTTAAGAGCTGCTAGAAAAGATCTAATTGGGAAGAAGATCTTGAATATTCAGGAAAAACAAATATTTGTTAAAGTAATGGTTTCTGAGAAGCCATGAGAGAAAAATTACATGAAACAGACATGAAATTATTGTCCTTATAGGAGATGGCAGGGTGACTTTTTAAAAAAATTCTTTTATTGAAACATAATTAATTGTACGTATCTGTGGGGTACAGCATTGAACATCAAACCTGTGTGCAATATGTGATGCTCAAATCAAGAGAATTAGTATTTTCAATATAATTATTTTTACACAATGTAATCATTTTTTTGGCCCTTTATCAATTTCACTTTTCTCCTCCCCCTTTAGAACCTCTGATAGCTTCAGTTCTGTTATCTCCTTTTGAAACCTCAAAGAATTTTTGAGATTATTGTATCTTTCTTTCTTTTTTTAAATTTATTTGATTCATTTTCAGCTCTCACTTATGAGTGAGGACACACGGTACTTCTCTTTCTGTGCTTGGCTTATTTCTCTTAACATGATTTGCTCCAAGTTCATCCATGTTACTGTGAATTTCATTATTTATTTATTTATTTTTTTTAAATGAAACAAAGTGTTTCCTCTTGATTACAAAAGTGGTGTATACTTACAACTGAAAATCTGGAAAATAGGAAGAAGGGAAAAATGAGATCTTCATTAGTCTAAAATTAACATTGAAATACAGCAACCATAATCCCTTATGTCATAATTTCTTGCATTTGTTTTGTCTACAGAATTTAATTATTTTTTATGACAGGGTACTATTCCATTGTGTATATATACCACATTTCTTTATCCAGTCATGCATCAATGGATTTTTAGGTTGGCTCCAACTCTTGGCTATTGTAAGTAGGGCTGTGGTAAACATGGGAGTGCAGGTATCCCTTCAACATGATGATTTCCACTCCTCAGGGTATATACACAGCAGTGGGATTTCTAGACCATGTAGCAGTTCTATCTGTAGTAATTTGAGGAACCTCCATACTATTTTCCACAATGGCTGTAAAAATTTACAGTCCCACCAACAGTGTATAAGAGATCCCCTTTCTCTGCATCCTCACCAGCATTTGTTATTCTCTGTCTTTTTCATACTGGCCAGTCTAACTGGGGTGAGATGATATCTCAATGTGAATTTTGCATTTCCCTGATGATTACTTATGTTGGGCATTTTTTCACGTGTCTGTTGTTCATTTGTATGTCTTCCTTTGAGAAATGCCTGCTGAGCTCTTTGCCCATTTTTTAATTGGGTTACTTGTTTTCTTGATGTTAAATTGTTTGAATAACTTATATATTCTGGATATTAATCCCTTCTCAGATGCATAGTTTGAAAATATTTTCTCCCATTCTGTACATTGTCTTTTCACTCTGTTAATTGCTTCCTTTGCTGTGTAGAATCTTTTTACTTTGATATAATCCCATTTGTTTATGTTTTCGTTTGTTGCTTGTAATTTGGAGGTCTTATTCATAAAGTCTTTGCCCAGTTTTTCTTCCTGAAGTGTTTTCCCTATGCTTTCTTTTAGGAGTTTTATAGTTTCAGGTCTTATATTTTAGTTTTTCATCCATTTGAGTTGATTTTGGTATATAGCAAGAAGTACGGGTCTACTTTTGTTCTTCCACCTATGGATGTCCAGTTTTCTCACTGCCATTTATTGAAGTAGCAGTCTTTTCCCCAATGTATGTACTTGCTGACTTTGTCAAAGATCAGTTAGCTGTAATTCTGTGAGTTGATTTCTGAGTTTTCTATTCAGTTCCATTGGTCTGAGTGGCATGTTTTTATGCCAGTAAGAAGCTGTTTTGGTTACTATAGCTTTGTAGCATCATTTGAAGTTAGGTAGTGTAATGTCTCCAGCTTTATTTTTTTTTCCCTCAGGATTGCTTTATATATTTTGGGTCTTTTTTTTGTTCCATATGCATGTTAGGATTGTCTGTCTATTTCTGTGTAGAAGTCATTGGTATTTTGACGGGGATTGGATTGAATCTGTAGATTGCTTTGGGTAGTATGGACATTTTCACAATGTTATTTCTTACAAACCAAGAGCATAGAATGTCTTTCCATCTCTTTGTGTCCTCCTTAATTTCTTTCAGCAGTGATTTGTAGTTCTTAATGTAGAGAACTTTTGTTTCCTCGGTTAAATTTATTCCCAGGTGTTTAATTTTTTTAGTGGTATTGTAAATTGGTTAGCTTTCTTAATTTCTTTCTCTGCTAGTTAATTGTCAGAGTATTAAAATGCTACACATTTTTGTGTGTTGATTTTTTATCCTCCAATTTTCATGAAATCATTTATCAGCCTCAGCTTTTGTAGACTCTTTAGGTATTTTTTGTGTATACGACCATGCCATCTGCAAACAGGGACAGTTTGAGTTTATCTTTTCCAATCTGGAGGCCTTGTATTTCTTTCTCTTGCCTGATTCCTCTGGCTAATGCTCCCAATACTATGTTAAATAGGAGTGATGATAGTAGGCATCTGTGTCTTGTTCCTGTTTTTAAAGGAAAAGTTTTCAGCTTTTTCCCATTCCTGATGATATTGGCAGTGGGTTTGTCATATCTGGCTTTTATTGTGTTGAGATATTTTCCTCTATACCTAATTTCCTGAGAGTCCTTATCATGAAGTGATATTGAATTTTGTCAAATTCTTTTTCTGCATCTACTGAGGTAATCATATGTTTTTTTGCCCTGATTTTGTTGAAGTGGTGTATTACATTTATTGACCTGTGTATATTGAAACATTCTTACATTCCTGGGATGAATCCCACTTGATCATGGTCCATAATTTTTTGATGTGTTTCTGTATTCTGTTTGCTAATGTTTTGTTGAGGATTTTTATGTCTATGATCATCACAGGTGTTGGCTTATATTTTTCTTTTTTTGTTGTATCTTTGTTTGGTTTTGGTATCAGAGTGAGGCTGAACTCATAGAATGAGTTTGGGAGAATGGTCAGGGTCAGTTTAAATTTAGGCAGGTTGTAGGATTAGTAGCCATGTTTGAGAGATTTTTACAATGAGGGAAAACATTTGACCTTGTGGTATCCAGGAAATACACAAGTCACCCAAGTTCATCATAGGATACTGAGGCTATTTTACTAACACATCCTCTGAAACAATTCTATGTTAAATTTCATTAGAATGTCTTCCAGTTTACAACAGTGTTTGAGAGAATAAATAATAGAAATATTATGTAACTCAGTAGAAATATTTTCAAAACATATTTATTATTTATAGTTTACTGTGTATCATACATAAACAATATGCACACAATAGATGAGTATAGAGGATTCATAAAGCGAATGTACCTCATAGGGCCTGGTTTTCCAAAGCCTTGCAGTTTCAAATATTGACCTTGCAAAGGACAGGAAATTTCCCCCAGGCTATTGAATCTCTGTTGCAAGATGAGAATGTAACACAACAAGGCTGCTGGTTCTAAGACAGACAAGTTACTAATTGATATGTAAAGTTACTAAAAAGCTGCTAGAGGGAAAAGGAATGTCAGCTAAATCAAGCCTTTGTTAGTGGATCACTTAATTGTCTAACAGAATGTCATCTGACTTGTTTTTACTGAATGTTACCAGCTTCTATTGTAAAACTTATAAAACTGTACTTAACAAGACCCCACCTATGTCTCTTCCTGTAAATTCTTGGTCTGGAGAATAAAGGCAGGAAAAGAAACTCAATTCGTGGTTAATTTCCTAAATGGAAGGATGCCTCATGCTTGAGGGTCCTGTGATATTAACCCCTTTCTGGGGCTTCTCATTGCTCAAAAGAGATGGGCTTTGAGTAATCTTTGGAAGCTCCGTCACCCAGTGGAAAAGGGGTGACAAATCCATGAGAGGCAAAGCAACAGATGAGTTTGGGAAAGTTCTTCAAATATAAAAACCAAATATTAATCCATTCAATTTCTAGATTTGGCACTAACTACATGGATGTATTTAGCATGTAAATTGTTATGCTGTGTACCTATCAGTGCACTTTTTAGGAATGTATAATATGTGTCAATAAAATCAATACTAACTTCACAGCTTAGAGCAGTACAATTAATGTTTGGGTTTTTTTCTGTGCATATTTTTAGTAATACAAATAACATTCTTTATCAGAAGCTGGTAAATATGGCCACTGATTGTTTCTGTTAATAAAGTTTTATTGGAGCACAGCCACACATTTGTTTATGCATTATTTTTGGCTGATTTCACCATACAATGAAAGAGTTAAGTAATTACAAAAGATAGCTGGCAAAGAAAAAGTGTTCCAATTCTGTTCTACATTAATTTTTTTCTTGATTTTTTCAAATATAGAATTATGTCATTTGCATTTTTATAAATGTACTTTAATTGGACTGTATTATATTTTACCATATATAATTTAGTTATTTCCCTAACTTTGGAGTTTTAAGTTGTTTTTAATTTTTATATTTTGCCTCATTACTCATGAGATTTATTCTAAATTTTGTATTTTCCTAGAAATAGTTTCTGAGAAGGATAATCATTAAATCAAAGAGCGTAATCACATAAAGTTTTCAGGTACATATTACTAAATTGATACCTACATAGATTGTATCAGTATGTACACCCACCATCAATCATATAAATATTCAGTATCCATCTACATTGTTTTGCCTAATGAGTGGTGTTATTATAAAAACACTCTTATTAAACATGATATTGCTTTGTCAAATATCTTAATAGTAATCTAAAGAAGAAATATATAAAAGTAAAATATTTATGTAAGTTATGTCTATTTTTCCATAAATTTAATAACCATGTATTATTCAACATTTTATTTTGATTCAATATTTTAATTTGCTTTGTTTATCTTCCTTAAAATATCAAAAATATATTACCTAAAATTTCCAGTTATAATTTCTTCCCAATAAAGTCAAAGCTTGATTTATCCATGAAGCAATTTTAGTTTTACAATAATTTCAATTTTTACAATGTTACTGTAAAAATTACAAAATTATGTTAACCAAACATTATTTGACAAATTTAAAAAATTAACCAGAAATCTTTATTGAGTATTTCCAAAATATTCAATGGTTTTCTTTGAAACAAAGTTCTTCTATCTCAGTCATATATCATAGCTTATATAATATTTAATCAACTTTCATAATTTGCATGTATTTGAGATCAAATCTACTAACTCTTGATAAACAATTAATGAAACATTCTGTTACTTAACCTATTAACCATGATTATTCTGCATTCAATGACCATCAAATACTATGTTTTACAGTTAAAATAGTAGGTTGTACATTGGTTACTCTTTTATGTTGGCCAAGTCATTTTGCCAAGTTTTTAATAAGAAATAAAAAAAAAATCATCTCATCTCTGCTAAGCTTCAAACTAATTATATTACTTTTATAGCAAATATGATATACTTTGGAGATTTTTATTAGTTATTTGTATGTACATATTCATTTACTACACTCATTTTTATTTGAGACCTAGCTTATTTTAGCATCAATTTTATAACTTTTCTATGGAAGGTCTTATGTTTACCAAATTTAACATCGATAATTTGCTCTTTGAAAGTTTTCTGTCTTGAATTCTATTCTATCTAATACTAGAATTATTACCATTCTATCTGACATTAGTTATAGTAGAATGAATAGAATTGAATGATATTCTGATATTAGAATTACTACAATAAGATATTAGAATTAGAACTGATTTCTTCTTACTGCACTCTCTGTTATCTTTATTGCATTACTTTTCTGTTGGTTTCAAAATTTCTCCTGAAAGTACCATATTGATTTTACAATTTTATATAAACTAAAAGCCTCTACCTTTAATAGACAAATTTAATTTATCCACATTCCTTATGGTTACAGACATATTTGAATTTAATATCAATCTCACTTTTCAATTTTTATTTTGCTAGACTCCTTTATTAAAAATATTTTATACTGAATTTATCTTGATGCATGTATTGTTTTTCTCAAGGAGTTGAACTAATGCATATTATTTCTACTTTTTTGTTAGTTGTTTTTAACACATTTAGACATGCATTTGAACATATGTTTCTTTAGCAATCTCTAGAATTTTTTCGTGTATGTGAATATCTTCACCACATATAATGGTATTCAAGAACATTAGCAGCATTTTTTTTTTGCCCAATTCATTTCCATTTTGAGATCTGGTGATTTATTTTCAAATTATTGCTTTTTCAAAAATAATCAACAATAGTCTCAATAAGTTTTAGTGTATTTTTTCAATATTATTTCTTATATCTCAGGTTGTTTTTTAGATTTTTCTAAAATTTGTTCATTAATCATAATATATATGGTGAAAACTATTATGACAAAAATTGTTTTTAAAAATACAAAAATGGATGTTTTTAGTGCAACAAACTTAATGACACATTGGGTTTGAGTATATGAGGAGTATAATGAGCTGTGTGTGTATATATATATATATATATATATATATATATGTGTGTGTGTGTGTGTGTGTGTGTGTGTGTGTGTGTTTGCACACATTTATCTGTTAGTATTTTTAAATGATGTATGTACAATAGCATATACATAAGAATAATAGTAAAATAACATTTGTCTTTATAATATTTGTCAAATATGTTACACTGAAATCCCTGACTAAAAGACCTAGAGAAATGCAATAAATCAGTGTTTCAATATTGTTCAAAGCTCTTATAACACTTTGAGATAAATTTGAAGGGTTGTCCTTTCACTTAATGCATTTGGGTATTATCATACATATTGTATATTTATTTTAAAAATCTAAATTTTATTCCAGTTTATAAAAGATTATGTAATACCTTAATCCTGAAAATATAATCAACATTGACAGAGGGTTAATCTGAATATGTATCCACATTTACTATTGACTTGAGCATGAAGTCACATTAGGTTCAAACACTGTATTATCAAAATTATTAAAGAAACATGATAAAATGCCTATTTCTGCAAAAATATTTGTAATGCATTAGTATAATATCGATTTTTCATAGAAAAGATAAAACCACATTAAAAAGCAATTTAAATACAGTGTACTCTAAATTCTGTATAATTTTATTGACAGTTAAAATATGAAACTTTCAAAGGCAAAAGCCCTCTTTCTTTACATAATTGTAAAACTTAATAGTTCAGGCAAGATACAATTTTTTCGAACATTTTTATCTTCATGAGAAAGAAAAAGAGTAAGGGAATTTGAAATAAAAGAATGGCCTAAATAAAAGATAAGTGAGATAGACAGTAGAATTTCCATAGTACTGTTTTGGAAGTAGGATTATTAGATATCATCATTATTCACATATGTGTTATATTACATAATAATAATAATACTATTATTTGAAATCATTATTAGAAGTAATTACAACATTAGAAATGTTCTACATACATGCAAAATGTGATAGCAGCAGGGGATATTTATGAGGTATGTGTAACTTTCGTTTCAGTATTTGTTAGAGTGAAAGGCAAATTTCAATCAGTATCCACTCCACACTGCTGAAAATATGAGTGAGGTCTATCTCTGTCATATGTAGATATCCACAAAAACGGAGGAAATGAGCTTGCAAACATTAGAAATTGATACAAATTTCAACCAATGCATAACATAATATAATAAACTAATTCAAGAGGACACATAAATAGCCCAGGAATCCGTTTCACTCAAAGAAGAAATACCTGCCTCTGTTGTATTCTTGAGAAGGTATCTATGCTTCAGGAACTTTGGTTAGTTGTCCTTTTTACCATCCAAGGACATTTTTGCCAGAAGAGTTTTCAAAGTCATTAGAACAATGATGCAAGCAGACAGAATTAGTTTTAATGATAGTAGCATTTTACTGGTGTGCATGTGGTAAAAGAACTATGCCACCATATTTAGTACCTCAATCACACATGCACAGGGCATTTGATATTTAACAGCTATTGAGAGTTTAATTATCCAAACAATATAAAATTGGTTTGGAGATTTTAGATAAATTTTAAATCATGTTCCCAGAATTCACATTCAAACAGGAAGACGCTGATTATCCACTGGTGGTAATCAATCTTTTTTGTGTTTTTGACACAATTTTGAATACAGGAATTTGAGAAGCATAATTGAAGGAATTAAAAGATCCAAATGCAACACTAAAGACTTCAGCAATAATTATAGTAAAATTAACTACTAAAGTATAAAAATATTTTTTACTGTGTAGCAAAACATCTGAGTTAATGTATTATTATGTTCCTCCATGCCCTTCGACATTTTTGTGCCACTGTTTGAATTAAACCATTGACTTGCCTAACTTTCTTAATGCAAAAGTGGACTTTACATTGAAAAAGTTTGCCTTTCTTGATTAAGAGGAACTGTGAACAAAGAGGAAAATAACCAAAAGCTAGTCATCTTGTCTCTTTTTCATATTTGCTTGAACATTCTTTTGAGAATTAATATAAAAGTCAATGCAGCTAGCAGGATCCATCTAAATAGTGATTTGAAGTGATGTGCTTTCCCAGAACCATGTCCCAACCTTGGTTTTATGATAATTTCATTACTTTTTAATACTTTCAAGTTGTGAGAAAACTGTTACAAAGTTTCAGTGTTTAGATAGACCAGGAAAAATACCCCGAGAGAAGAAGGCAGGAGTTAACAGTTTTCACTGTTAGCTTTCGATGCCTTTATGCTTTTTAAGAACACCTCTGCTGGATATAAAGTACGAAATCCTTGAGTGAAGCTTTCTTCCTCTGATGATCTAGTTGAAGTTGCTGCATTAATTTCTGGAAATAATGATTTCTAGAAGGAAGCTGAGATCAGATTGTTTCCTTTTGTAAGTAATTTTATATTTATTTCTGCATACCTATTTAAATATATTTATTTGTGACTGCTTTTATGTTGACCTTAGAAATCCATTGATGGTGCATTTTTTTAATTTCTCAATTTTGAGTGTTCCAGATGCCTTTTCATAGAAAAAATGTAGTTGTAATGTGTAAAGTCAAACCTTTAGCTTCAGAAAATACTCCATAAATTATTTTTTTTTAATTTTTTGTTTTCCAGGAAGTAAAATTAATGCATATTTACTGTTTCCTTTAGCTCTTTTTATCTACCATTTTTTGTGAAGTTGTTGTTTTATATATTTTTTAAAGTATTAAATAAACATATTTAAATTTTTAAATTAAATTAAAATATTTAATGTATTAAATTAAAATTAAATTTAAAAATATTTATTTTTCCTTCCCTCTTGCTAACCTCTATGATTCCCTCCCCCTTTCTTTTCAAAGTAGCTCTTTTCCTCTCTGTTATTTCTAATTTTGTATTCATTCTATGGTTTTGTTTTGATATTTTCAAAAATCTTCCACAGTTCTGCAAATGACGTTTCATCTTTTTCTATTTACTTACCATCTATTCTTTGACTTTCTATATTTCTAGTTTGTGATCCTTTTATGTATAATTAAGGAAATTTATTAAATATTTTCTATAAAACTTTATTAAAGTATACCATCCATACTGTAAAGTGCACTAAAATTAAGTTTATAGCCTGAGGAATGTTTATAACTAAACATATGAGAATAAGAACATATGAGATTTAGATATATATTACCAACACCATTAAGGTCTCTTTTATGCTTTCCTTTCATCATAAATCAAAAGTAACCACTATTCTGACTTCAAACATTATAGATCAATTTTACTAAATAGTATGTGATTTCTGTTCAGGAATAAATCATATTATCACAGTATATTTTATTTGGGTTCTCTTATGTTGAAGATGTTTTGGTTTCTAATTTTTGGATACAACATACAAAGCTGCTATGAGTGATTTTGTACAGGTCTTTTGATGAATATGCTCATCTTCTCACTTTACCCATTCTGGTGGGTATATAGTGCTATCTGCATTGTGGTCCAATTTTGTGCTTTTTCCCCAACAAATGATATTGAGAAACTTTTCCTATGCTATTTTAGGTAACATTTTGTTTTTCCTTGGGAGCTTTTACATGTTTTTCCCCATTTTCCTATTGTGTTATATTCTTCTTATTGATTGAATATTTATCTATTCTGGGGCCATTTGCACCCACTTGCAGATATTTGACTACAGACAACATCAGACCCTCACATGAAAAGTTAAAGGCAGGATAACAAGACTGGAGAAGGCCTCAATTATAATGCAGATTTGGGAAAGTGTAGCAGTCTCCACTGTCAGAACGTCATTAAGGTCTGCCTGGATTTCTTTTTCAACTCACCCAATCTTCCTGTGGAAGAAAATTCTTAAGCGGAAAAATAGCTGGAAAAAATTTGTCCACCACAGGTGACAAGTGAAGACTCACTGTAGCTGATAAGAATACACAAACGAACAAACAGAAAGAGTCTTCCACCTCTGTGAGAGGCACAGGAAGAAGTTCTGGACCAGATAATTAGAGATTGTTTACCAACGCAGAAAAGGCAGGATTGCTAAGAATGCCTCAACACTGAGACATAGAGACATGTAACCTTCCAAAGAGAGACTGAACCAATACAACAAAATTAGCAAGCATTATAGGGCTGGCTGGTTAGCTCAGTTGGTTAGAGCACAGTGTTATGACATCAAGGTCAGGGTTTGGATCCTCGTACAGGCCAGGCACCAAAAAAAAAAAAAAAAAAAAATCAAAGATAACAGTGCAATAGTGGAAGAGGGGAAACAGTGGATGAAAAGGACTTTTTCTTAGGCACAGCCACAAAGGGAAGATCTACAGCTGAGGGCAGAACAGACATTGAAAAAAATTCCTCAGCATCTCATAAACACAAGGTAGCACTAGAGGTATTTGAAACCAGTGATAAACTGAGAGCAACAACAGCCAAACTAAAAATCTTCTTTACTGAATTGACTCAAGTCCCTATACTAAATTCCTTAAAAAAGAAGAAAAGTGAAAATTTTGTTAATAAATAAGTCTTTCCCTACTTGGCTACAAAACATCTTACTTTTAACCAAATATTACAAGATCCATAAAGAATTAAGAAAAAAAATTCACAATGTCAATAGATAAAGCAAGCCACAGTATCAGACTCAGATGTTAAAAAGATTCTGGGACTATCAGTCAGGGAAATCAACTAACTTAGATTAATATGTTAAAGGCTCTAGAGGTAGAAGTGTACAAACGTCTTATGCATAAACATGGGAATATCAGCAAAGAGATAAAAATTAGTATAAAAGTAACTAATAGAAATGCTAGAAATTAAAGAGAGTAAGAATGCCTTCAGTGAGCAGAGCACTTAAATAGAAAACATAGCTGAGCAAGGATCAACAAACCTGAATATAGTTCATAGAACTTGATAGAAATTACCTAAATTGATAAAGAGAAAAGAGTGAAAAAAAGATTAAACTTAGAACATCCAAAAGCTGTGACACAATATGAATTGATCTAAACATATGTGTAATTGGAATCCCAAAATAAGAAGAGAGAGAATAGTGCAGAAGATATATTTGAAGATATAGTGGCTGATGTTATTTCAAAAAGAAAGATACCGAACCAGATGTACATATTGGAAATGGAGAAATAAAGCTGTCTCTATTCACAGATGGAATGTGTGCATATGTAGAAACTCCCAGAGTATTTACAAAGAAGCTACTAGAACTGAGTTAAGTAAGGTGAGAAGATATAAGATTAATATATAAAATTCAGTCATAATTCTATTTACTAGCAATACACAATTGAAATAAAAATATAACAGATAAGAGAATCAAGGATATGAAATGTTAAGGATGAGCTTGTTTTACTTCCTTAATGTAATACTGGACTTCAGATTGAGGAAATTTTACCTTGCTGATTAGACAAAATGTCTGCAGAATATAGAAGGAGAAATAAAACCAAAAGCCAATTGCAATGTGTGAGAAAAATGGAGTTAGTTTAGTCAGGCCCTCTCGCCTCATATCCATCCAGCTGGGTATGATTCAGCACATCCTTGGTAAAAAGTTACATAAGACTAGTGTTAGTGCACATGTGCACCCGTGTACCCCTTGGCTTGTTGAAGCTATTGTGTACTTTTGGTATGGAAGCAGCGGCTCCTAACTGCTGGCAGCGGAGCTCGAGTGAGAAATAAATCATGTCCACTTTGCCGGCGGCTACTCGGTTTTTCTTTGGCATACCTGACTCATGACCTGTGCAGGACAGGGCAGAGGGGTCTGTGATCCAGCCCAACACCATGTTTCCCCTCACATTTTTTCAGTTGTTCTTTTGGAATAAAGAAAAACATCAGTGCATGTTGCAGCTCCAGTCCCAACACGGGGACTTATCATTTGAAATGATAAGAACTGAGTATGCCTGGAAGATAAATCTACCTAGGAACATGTCCCAACCTTGATCTTTTGACAGTCTTATTGCTGTTTTGTCTTTTAGGTTAAGGCATTACATGCCTGTGTTAAATGAGTGTATGCAATTTAGGTAATGAATTGTGAAAAATCATCGCAAACTGAGTTGAAAAGCATAATAAAACCCAAACCTAAAATACACAGGACTTGATGATTTTAAGCAATGTGAAATTGAAAAACACAACAAAACAAAAAGAGAGCCAAATAAAGAAAGATAGGAAAAAAGTCTGCAGCCTGAAATAACATAAGGAATCAGAGTGAACTTATCGAATAGATAGGGAGTGTGAAGATGACAGCAATGCGCAAGTAGTTGCCCTCCAGTCCAGTTGTTTTTCTATGCAGTCTATTGATATTAAGCTCTAGTCCATTTTCTATTATCCTTTATGCCTCTCTAGGAGGGAGAAGAGAAGGCTTTGAAAAGATCCAGCACACTTCAGTGTCATTCCTTTCTGTTAACAAATTGGGCTTCTTAATTCCTGACATTCTTGATGATTCTCTAATGCCTTCAAATAGACACTGTTTTTGTTACAAATTATGCCATTTGTTGTTTTATAATTTATTTATTGCTCTTGTTATGGTAATTTATCAACTTTTTTATAGTTCTTTTTGCAGTTAAGTGAGTCTAGTACCTGTCAAAATAGATGGAAGCAGAATTCCACTGACTGTTTTGAATTCATGGAAAAACAGTTAATCATAATACTCATCTGTCAGATGGGTGTATTTCTTCAGATAAATGTTCTTCATTCTATTAATAGTCTTTGATGCTCTTTCACTCACTTTTTCATCCTGAATCTTTGCATGTTACTACATCAGTTCCTTTTATCATTACTCTAAATTAGTTAGATTTTTCTGAATCAATTATTTGCTAGAATATCCCAGTTTGGAATGGGGGCAGGGTATCAGGGCATTGTCCTAAGATGATTTGTTTTCACAAAACAAAAGGTCACTTATCTGGAGCCTCAGATTTTGCTGCTTTCTGCAAATATGATTTGTCTATATTCTTACAAAATCTTTTTTTTCTGTAATAATTCAAATACTATCAAGTTTGTGCAGTAGTGACGTCAGCCCTATGTACCCAGCTCTTAAAATCAAGTGTGTTAAAGAAAGTATGCATCTTTCCACCTTAGATAATGCACATTTTATTTAGGAAATATATCTCTTGATGACTGTTAGTTTCATGAGATCTGCCAAATCATAGCATTTTTTTTATCTGAAAGATTGCTCTCTGAGACTACCTTGTTTCCCCCCACTTACTATTGCATGGTTTCTTCCTGATCTTGCATCATTTGATAAGACTTACATGCTCTTTGCAATCTCGGGTTATGCCTCTTCCAGCTTTTGTTGAAAAGGCATATTGAGAAGGTTTGTGTCTGTTGAGGTAATATTCTCCTTTTTTGGTATGATTTCCCTGAGAGGTGGACTTGAAGATTTATGCCATATGAACATCCCAGAGCTCAATATAAATACGTCTAAATTATGTAATTATACTCTGCTATATAACTGAAAAATTTTACAATTCAAAAGAAAAAGAATGGTAACGTGGTATTGTGAGGAATAAAGAGAAAGTGTCAAAAATACTTTTAGAATTTTGGGTTTTGCAAATAAGAATTTTATTTGTTTTACTCACTTTAAATTACTGTTTAGAAACTGACAATTCTTAAAATTAAGTTTTAATGCCCTCTTTTTGCCAGGTATTTGAATTTCCTTTTATTTTTTTCCTGAGTACTAATCTATATTATACATTATTTTCATGTATAACTTATCAAACTGTTCTTATTATATCTTGTTAACTTGTTTTCATTTTTGTACATCTTTATTTTGATACGTGCCCTGTCTCACAAATTGTATATTGAACTTCTAAAGTATATGATCTATGTTTTATTGTTTTCCTGTCACACAGGGATCTGCACACAGGGATGATACAGGAATATCTGTAAATCATTAACTGGCTAGCCATATATTTTTGTATTAGCAGTTTTTGCTAAAAGAACTCCAAGGTTGCTCATATTGGCTGTTTGGCTTCTTGAAGGAGATTGCATACTGTGGTTACTTAAAATCTCTACTTATACCTGCTGCCTGTTGGTATGATTGTTCTAAAGCTGGAAGTCTATAAATGCTGATAACCTTGCCATGTGGCTTAAAAATTTGCTATTTTTCAGTCCTCATTAACTTGTTTAGCTAGTAGTAAAATTGCAAATAATTATTTTAATGTGCATATGTTAAATAAATTTTATCTCTTGATCTTTACTCCCTTTTTGTCTTTAAACAACCTTTGTAAAAAGTGTCTTTTCTGGTCTAAAAGAAAGTAACTGCTTAAATAGTCCCAAATGACTTTGAAAGTGAGTTTCGGGTTTAGATGAAGGTATATTTAGATGGAGTAGATTATCCTCTGCACCATAAAATAGCTATTTCTCCTAAATTCACTTGAACATCACATGACAAAAATTTTTTTAAAGAAATATTCATGACAGTAAGTTTTGCTTTAAATATCATTAGCCATGACAATCATCACAACACAGATATTTTTAGCAAAGTAATCCCCTTTTATATTAAAACAGCATGATAGATAAGGCCAGTGTCTATATGTTACAGTAACATAGACATTTAAAGCAATATGACTTACTAGAAATACTATTTGGTAAAAGTATCAATGTGTGAGATATATTTTTTCAATTGAAAATTGCTATCAGAACATAGGGTTTACTTTCTCTAGTTACTACAGTCTGTTTCAAATAATTAAGAAAAAATAAACTGCTTCCAGAGTATATTGTAATGAAGACTTATTTACATCAAAAACAGTACCACTAAAAAGCAATGCAATTTAATGCTTTATATTCATGAAGTATAGATAATATCAGAAGCAATAATTATTGAGGCTATGATGAAATATTTTTCTTTAAGGCAATAAGCCTAATTATTTTGGTGGCATTCTCAGCTTTGGCCCAGTAGTGTAAAAATCATGGAATAGAATTATACTTTATGTTTAAATTTACTACGTTGTTAACATAAAATGCCTTTCTGTTTGTAACAAGAAGCCCAACTCTTAATTTTGCACAAAATACTTCTTTTTATAATCATTCCTTATGGTAATGAAAAAATTTATACTAGAATATAGTCCAATAAATAGTGGATTAGTGATGACACATCTTAAGAAGAGACTGCCAGACATTTACTTTTTTTTTTTTTTATGTCTGAAAACCCTGTCAACACTGGCATTTTTAGCCTATACATGGTCTCTGGGCTACAGTCAGAGCCATCTGTATGAGTGGCAAACTGCCTATTCATAAATTAGTTGGACCATTTCATCAGGGCAGAAATGCCAAGGAATAATGACTATATAAAAGCAGATTATATATTTCAACAACTGCTGCTGCATCTATAGGGAACTCACGTTCACTGCTATATAGTCATAGATGATGGTGCTATCTTATCTGCTGAAGTGCAGCTCTAAAGAAAGATATGATGGAGACATTTTACATTACCTAAAGTACTAAAACAATTTACATATCAAATTTGAACTGAAAGAAATAGGCAGGGATGATCTGTGAAGCATACATTCAGATAAACTAGTGCAGGCACATTAAAAAACAGCTTATACAAATAAAATATCTTTAAAGTGATGGTTGTAGTCTTTGTAGTGAGGAAGGGAAAAGGAGATGTGTGTATGGGTGTGTGCATTTCCTCAGGAAAACGTGTTTGAGTTTTTATATCAATAACTTACTAGAAGTAAATCACTTCATTTATCTTTAGTAAGATAATAAGATATATAAGTTGGTAAAATTTATGTCTAATTTATAGTTCATTATTTCACTCTTCTAATGATTGCCTTGATAAACTCACACAAAAAACTGTTTTATTTTCATGTGTTTTCATAGTAAACATAAATTAGTTCATCTCTAATCTCAAATAGTATGTACTCTAATCTAACATTTTATTCATTTTATGCCACAGGATTGCATTATTTCCCAGGAAACAAACAAAAATATATTTTGGAGTGTTCTACAAATTAACTGATTGCTTTAAATATTTTGATTCTTATATTATCTTATAATAGATTTCATATTTTCAGGTTGAAAATATTCTAAGAATGGCACTATTTTGGTCAATTTCCACGCACAGATAGTGTATTTAACAATTTTCAGTCACAGCATCTGAAAGCATAGAAAATGTACCCAGTATAATCATGTAGGCTTGCAAAGCTGACTGTGAAAGTAAAAGGAGTTTTTGCAAAAATTCCTTCAGTGATAATTAAAAATTAAGCTTTTTATGTTATGTACAATGAAATAGCATGTGAATGCTAATGAAAAGGAACAAAGAGAGTAGACATAATTTATGATATATTCTGTGAAGTCCTGGCATTAGTCCATAATGAAAGTGCTCTACTCTTGCTATTATGGGAGTTCCAGTACCCCTCCAATATCAATCCAATATCTACACTAATATCATCTTTCCTTTTTATTGAAAAGGTTGTACTGTAAAGAAATAAAATATGTTAGCACTGCAGAGTCAGCAAAACTTTGTGAGGCCATACCTTCTAAAAAATTAGATCTTTATCTTACCTTGAGTGGCCCAGAAGTTTTGATTTAATAAAACAATTAGACTTAGACATTAAGCTAATAAGTTATGAAGGAAATTTATGAAAAATTCTTCAGACCCCTCTCCATCTAATGTTTTCATTTATATTATACATGAACATGTTTATTTTAGAATGACTACTGCAAGCTATAAATTATTGATACTCAGCTCTTATGTGCAAATCCCAAATATACATCACACATTTGGTTAAAATAAAACGTGTTTTTATTCTTTGGTTATTTATTGATAACTCATTGGGTTCACCTACATTAGGAATTTTAAGATGTATAGGACAACATTCTAAGGCTTTAAAGTCCCAACACCTCATAGGAGAGAGAAAACTTAGGCATATTTATCTCAAAATAAAATGTGTAACTCACCAGTAAGACGATAAATGAAGTTCTATAAGATTCAGAAGAGGGAAAGTAGATATCAAGCAGAAGAGTGGGAAAAAAATCTTCATGGGGGAGAATTTTGTATTTGATTTTTGATCTTCAGTAATCATTTGGACAGGGAAACAGTGCCTGCCTAAAAAGGGAGATGAAAATGCATAACAGAAAACACCAGCTATGTCTCACCACTAGTTTATCAAAAACAGAGTCACAGGCAATAGCATTCTACCCCTAGGGGACAGTCACAAGCAAAGATAGAGACAGACTGAAACACAGGTACAATTAGAAGACCGAAAATTGAGAGTGGAGTGGGAACATACATTTCTAAAAAATCATTTTAGCATCCCTAGCTACACAGAGTAACTCTAGAAGAATGTTATGGCAATGATGAATTGAAAGTTACAAAACCCCAAACTCAGCTCAGCTCTGGCCTAGACTGATTAAATTCCCACAGTATCCATCAAGTAGAGAAAAGTATTTTCATCCCCTTCCCCACCCCAGGCATGAATGCTGCTTATGTCAGAGTAATCTCTGCTGCTTTATGCCCAGAATTCATTGTCTAAAATTCAATGTCCAGCATTCAACATAAAATGTCAAGAAACCCCAAACTGCAAAATAATGCAACCCACTTTCAAGACATAAAGCAAACAATAAAATCAGGCTCACAGATGTTGGAACTTTAACACAGGAAATTTTAAATAAATATTATTAGTATGTTAAAGGCTCTAGTGGAAAAGATGCAAAATATTCATAATTTGATGGGGAATTTTAGAGAGAGATGGGAATGATGAAAGCCAAATAGAAATGCTAGAAATCAAAGCTGGGATAACAAAAATGAAGAATTATTGTGAATGTCTCATAAGTGTACTCATTATACTTGAAAAAAAATCAGGAAGCTTAAGAATAGATCATTAGAAATTATGCATATTGAAATACATAAAGAAGAAGGGGTAAAGAAAAACAATAGAAGAAACATTCAAAAGCTGCAGGACAGTAAAAAAAAAAAAAAAGAATGAATGTGATTGGAATACCAGATAAGATGAGAGAAAAAATAGGGAAGAATAAATACTTAAAGATATAATGGCTAAGAATTTTCCAAAAATAATGAAAAAGACATCAAACTTTAGATCCCAGGACCACGGTGAACCAAATAAGATGAACAACACACACACACACACACACACACACACACACACACACGGTGAACCCCAAATAAGATGAACAACACACACACACACACACACACACACACACGCTGCTGTCCCAACTAGACATGTCACATTTAACCTGTTGAAAGTTAAATATATAGAGAAGTGTTGCAGGCAGCCAGACAAAAATAAGACATTAAATCCAGAAAAGCACAGATAACAAACAGAGCAGGCTTACATGCTGAAGTTTTGTAAGCCAGAGGACAAAAAGGTGACCTCTTTAAAATATTGCAAAAAAAAAAAAAAGTTTCAGCCCAAAATTACACTGAACAAAAATGCCTTGCAAAATGAACCAAGAAAAGGCTTTTCAGCCAAATGAAAGCTGAGAGAATTGACTGGTAGCAGATCTGTCTACAGGAAATATTAAAGAAAAAAAACACAATTCTAGGTAGAAATTTAGATTTACACAAAAAATGAAAATCTCCAGACATGCTAAAATATGAGAAACTAGCAAAAGCTGTTTACTGGCATAAGCCTAATGAAAATAAACACAATGTTTCAAAAGGAACCAAAAGGAAGAATGATGTCACATCGCTTTTTTGATGAGAAAAAGAGGCCTCTATTATAACACTTCAACTGTCATTCACTGATAGATTTAGCATGTATGTCCCCATGTTTCTTAAAAGATGAATCTACAGGTTTCTACTAAGATTATTAATAAATGAGAAATGAGAAAAATGGAAGAGGGTTTAGGAAATGAGGAGATAAAGGCAGCATTGCAAGGGAACAAAATGTAGAAGTCACAAAGAAAAGAAAACAAGGCAGATACAGAGAAAACAGTAAGATACCTTGATTATAATAAATGGAAGAAATAGAAACATGAAGTTATAAAAACAGGTTTTAACCAGATCATGAAAAATCTGAAAAGCAGTCTAAGCTTACATCTTATTCAAGAGGCACTTCAAAATCAATGAGATTGAGTTTTGCATTGTATAACTGCATGTATGTTCTATTCATCTTCAAATAAATGTATAGTATTAGATATCTACTATAGAAAATGAATAAAATAAGTGTAACACCATTAATAATTTAATATTAATATTAATACATTAAAATATGTATTGTTTTAATGAATGTTTAAACGGCTTTCCTCCTATATTTAAAATGGGAAGAGAAAGAGATAATGACAAAATAATGTGATAAAGAAGTGTTGTGGTCATATATATTAAAGAAATACATCTATTCTAGTGAGAAAAGGACAGGCAGGCAGTCGTGGCACTTGCTGAGAAAATAAATGCAGGAATATTAATTTGACAACAGATTATTTGATTTTGAGATAAAATGCTCAAACTGCAATGGGATGTGACTTTAAGGCCTGAAGAGGTGATCTGGATAGGAATTAATTGGGTGGGTGGGGACACGGGGAATAATTGCAATCTGAGGAGATGGGCATGCTGGTAGTATTGATCTGATCATCACATCTTGGGCACAGGTGCTGATGGCCAGCTCTGTGCCCCATGAATATGCATGATCAATAAAAATTTTTAAGAAAGAAGAATGTTCAAAACATGGAATCATCCAGAAACTGTTTGGAAATAGAGGAGAGCAGTGGAACTATGGTGTGGAAGTTAAATCCAGATATGGAAAAATTGAGTAGACATAATTAAAAAGGCTTATGTGAGCAGTAATGCAAAACTGCTCTAGAAATACAGCGATAGGGCAGAAAAATTAATTGATTAGAGAAATGCTCAGGTAATATGTTGACCTTGATAACAAATCAATTGATGCTTTAAAATTTTATAATGTAATGAAATAGCTTTGTAGAGTGTTAATCAACTCAATATGAATATGTATTAAGTAGAAAACATAATTTTAAATAAAATATTATATATTAAAGTTTTTAATTTTAATAATTGGTTATGTTGTGAAATTTTATGCTACTAAAGTTTTCCCTCTCAGTGCATTACACATTTATAGCTCTCCTTATAAAATAAATGGTTGCAGAATTTATTATTTCTATATTAACTGCAAAAAGCTTTAAATAAAAACTACTTTCTGTTAAAATAAGTTTAAATAGTTATTCTCACACTCTAACATACATATTAATCACATAAATTCTTTATAATATACAGATTCTGACTTGCTGTGTCTGGGTGGAAGCTGAGGTTCTGCATTTCTAACATGCACAGAGGCAATGTCCTTGCCATTGACTGAGACCATGGTTTGAGTAGCAAAACAGAATCAAAATAAATTGTAAGCAAATTCATTCTTTGTTGCTGTTGTTGTTCTTCTTGTTTTTTTTTTTTTTTTTTTTTTTTGGTGGCTGGCCAGTTCGGAGATCCAAACCCATGACCTTGGTGTTAACAGCACCATGCTCTTCAAAATGAGCCACCCAAATTCATGATTTTTAAAGCGTGTGATTAATGAGCTACTACCAAATGTTGTGCAAGCAGAGGCTTCATAAGTGCTTGTGCAGTAAATATTTTCTTGTTATTCTTGGAAACTGAAAATCACAGGGTAAACATTCAGAGCTAGGCTGACGGGTAAAGAAAGGCCAAAAGCTGCCTACAAATTAGTGAGAAAGCCTAGCAGAGGACATTTAATTTGGCTGAGACTGAAAAACTGTACAACCAACTGACAAAACTATCAGCTAAATAAATTGTTTTGGTTTCAATGTGTATTTCTGGGGGTTGTTGCACGGGTAAACTTGTACAGCCAAATTTCTGTAGGTGTGAAGTGTCAACATGCAAATAATTTCACAATAGTATCGACCTAGAATTTTTCTGTCTTTGGTTTTCATCAACTTACATATGACCTTAGATTCTATTAAAAACTCCTCGCTTAGTATTTTTGGGTTCATAGAAGGTTATTCCTCTTTACTTCTGCACCACAATGATGTCCATTGTCTTCACCTACTTCATCATGTTGGTTCCTATGAGGTCATTTGAGATGGAGAGCTCAGCGTTGTTGATATATATGGTGCTTACTGTGTTAATGCAAATGTCCTTCACTAACATGCCAAGTGAGGCTGCCTTCCCAGGAATTCCAAATGAGTTTCTTACCAGTGTCTTCCTTTTTTAATATTTATTTATTTATTTTGATTTGGCATGTTAAGACTTCATTGCCTTTTGTCAAAAATTCCTAAAAAAAAATATTTTTTTTCTTTTGTTACTTATGCTTTTGGCCTCATATCTAGCAAACCATTAGCTAACCCTAAGTTCACAAAGTATTCTTATGTTTTCTTCCAAGAGTTTCCTAGTTTTAGCTCTTACATTCAGGTCTACAATCAATTTCCTAAGAGTTTTTGAAGGAGAAGTATTAATACTTCTTTATAAATTTCGTAGAACTCTTTAGTGAAGATAATTGGGATTGGGATTTTCTTTGGGCAAAGCTTTAAAATTACTAATTCAATCTCAATCTGTTATAAAACTATTCAGATTTTCTATTTTGTGTTGTTAGTTTCAATATTTTGTGTCATTCTAGTAGTTCATCCATTATGTTTATTAAAATTATCGGAATACAATTGTTCCTAGTATCCCTTCAAAATAGTTTTTATTTCTGCAAGTTCATCACTAATATCCCATCTTCCACCTTGTATTCTAATGATTCGAATCTTCTCTTTTTCTTTTTTTCTTCATGAGTCTATCTAAGATTTGTAGATTTTACTCCTGTTCCAGCTGCTTAAAATAGAATATTAGGTGATTATTTTAGGGTATTTATTCTCTTTTAATATAAGGCTTTATCAGTACAAATTCACCTGTGAGTACTGTTCCAGTGGCACTCCATAAGTTTTCTATGTTCTGTTTTCATTTTCTTTTAACTCAAAATATTTTCTTATCCCCTCATGATTTCTTTTTGGATTCATGTGTTATGTATGAAGGTGGTGTTTAATTTCTACATATTTGTGACTTTCTCAAATTTCTATTGCTATTGATTTCTAATTTCATTTCATTGTGGTCAGAGAGATACTTGGAATGATTTCAATTTTTTTTAAACTTTGAGGCTTGTTTTATGGCCTCTCATAGGATCCATCCTAAAGAATATTCCATGTCATTTCAAACTAATTTAGAAAAACTAATTGAGAAAAACTAGCTATTGTTCTTTACAGGAATGCATCTAGTTGGTTTACAGTCTTTTTCAAGTGTGGTATAATTTAGTGGGTTTTCTGTTGATTGTTCTATCCACTATGAAAGTAAGATTTTAAAATCTCCAAATGTTATCGGTGATTTGTCTATTCTATTTCTCTCTTCAAGTGTTACTCAAACTCTTGAAGAGAGAAATAGAATAAAATTGTTTCCTTTATTATGAAGCTCTGTTATTAAATGCTATAAAGGTTAATTCTAGTTGTCAACTTGATTAGATTAAGGAATATCTAGAAACCTGGTAATGTTTTATTTTTGGGTGTGTCCATGGGGGTGTTTCCAGAAGAGATTAACATGACAGCCTGAGTGGACTAAGTGGGAAAAATCTACCTAATCCTCTGGGGTACAGGAGAGAGCAAAAACAGAGGAAAAGGTGAATCACTTTCTCTCTTGCTCAGATATTTTGCCATGTGATAGCCCACATTGCTGCAGAGCCACCACTGAGAACAAGGCCCTCATCAGACAGAAGTGTTCCCTGGACTTTGGACTTCCCAGCTTCAGGAACTGTAGGAAATAAATTTCATTTCTTTATACATTACCCAGTTTCAGGTATTCTTTCATAAACAACAGGACATGGACTAATGCATATAAATATATGTTTATAATTGCTAAATCATCCTAATGGTTAACCTCTGCATTATTATTAAATATCCACTTTATATCTGTTTAAAATTTTTATTTAAAATTTTCTTTGTCTGATTTTAATATAGAAACTTCTGATTTTTTGTAGATTATGCTTGTGTGATATACCTTTTTCATTTCTTTACTTTCAATTTTTTTGTGTCTTTGAATCTAAAGTTTGAATTTTGTAGACAGGATATAGTTATAACTTGTTTCCCAATCATCTGAAGTTTGTTTGCCTTTGATTGGATATATAATGCATTCACACCAAATACTGCTATTTATTGGTTGAATTTACACCTAATATTTTGCCTTTTCTTTCTATAAATCCTTTTTATTCCTCAGTTTCTCTTTTACTGCCTCCTTTTACATTAGTGAATACTTTCAAGTGTAACATATTAATTTCCTTAGTGACCTTTTTATTAGTACATGCTTTGAGTCATTTCCCTAGTGGCTGCTTGAGGGCTTAATTTATCGTCTTAACTTACCAGAATTAACTTCTCAATCTTATTAACACAATTCCAGTGAAATATAGGAACACTCCTTTCTGTGCTACTATTGATATACATATTATGACTGTATATGTTACAAATTCCAGAACACCTTGTTATCATTGGTGCTCTATGTAATTTCAAATTTTCTAAAGAAAGGGAGCAAAGAAAGCATATATTTTGACAGTTTGTTATATTAAACTTCTTTTTTACCATTTCTGATTTACTTTATACCTGTGGATTTTAGTTCCACCTTTTTAGGTTCCTTTCACTGAGACACCTTTTACCCCTGTCTACATTGTGATGTTATTCTCCAATATATTACATTCTTACAAGACGTCTTCAAAAAAGTCATGGAATATGTGTATTATGTAAAAACTCCACATGAATTGAAAAATAAAGAAGGGACGAGGCAATGTTGAAAATAAAGCCCTCAGCAATATTCCATCCACATCCATTTGTGAGAAAAAAGAATTGTTATAATACCTTCTTTAAGTTTTTGTCTATTAAGTTTAATATCTGAGCCTCTACAAATGCAGTTTCTATGAAGTGCTTTTTTCCTAAAAATGGGTATTCTTTCTTGTTTCTTTTCATATCTCATAAATTTTTATTGAGAACTGGACATTTTAGTTAATGCATTGTAATAACACTGGATACTAATCCAATTCCCCTTTCCAGGGCTTGCTTTTGTTTGGCTATGTATTTATTTACTGACTTGGCTGTATTATGTTTGTGAAATTTATTTTCCGCACAGTGTGTGCCCTCTGATGTTCCTTAGAGAGTGCAATCTTGGGCTTGTTCTCAGTCTCCCTGACCACCAGGGGACGACTATGATTTTAATCTGGCTCTCTTCAGTTGTGTCTCTCCCTGACCTCTCTGTTACATTTCTTGCTGGTTCCCCTCTATTGTTTCACACTCAGCTAGCAGATGCTAATAGATGTTAATAGCTAGCAGATGCTTTATTGTTTTTAACAACATCATGGAACGTAGATTGCTCCACACTGTGATCCGGTAAAATTTGGGCCCCTTTGCAGGGTAGGGTGTTGCCACTCTTTGAGACGGACCCTACATGATTTCTTTTTAGCTTTCTCTGTCCTTAGATTTTTCTGTTTTAAATTTATACCTGTTCTATTATTTTCTTGGTATTGGTGTCACAGAGCTACCAGCTCCCACTTACTTGCCCTTGGCGATGAACTTCCCCATTCCCTGTTCCAAATAAAGGCAATCTCCTTAGGTAGCCTGGTAGAACCTCTGTACCATTGCACCAAAGCTGAGATTGCAAATAGAATCCTGCATCTTCTCAGTGACATTCTCGCTCTTTGAGCAGGGCACTGGTCAGGGATGGTAGTTCCTGGTCTTTTTGGCATGCCCATCCCAATGTGAAATCTCCTGCTCATGAGCAACTTGTGGTAGGGGCACTTGGGGTCCAGTATTCTCAGCTGCTGTGCTTGGGGTAGAATGTCTGCTTTATGAGTTGTTGTAGGTGGAGTAAGGGAACCATAGTCCCCTTGGCCACACCTACTTGGAATGGAGCTTCTGCAACTCAGAGTTATGAATGAGACAAGCCTGCAAGCTGCCTCTTCAAGTGTGAAACTGTAGCTCTAGACTGAAAGTATTGCCCTAACCTAGGAGCGGGGGGGACAGGGGCCTAATCTTTTCACCACAACTGACCAGTGAAAAGGTGTAGCCACAATGAGCTGAGGGAGGGAAGAGAAAATTGAAGTGAGGTGTGGCTCAAATGCCACAGAGGCTTACTCTTTTACTGAAATTAAGTACATATTCTTAAGTACTTATTTCTTTATTTGCTGTTTCCCTTACAAAAATATCTGCAGACTTTATACAGTTGCTTTTATAATTTTCACCAGTTAAATGACTGTTTCACTGGGATGGTGACCATTGAGCTATTATCACCATTCTGAAGGCCCCCAATTATTGAGGTTTCTGAAATATGGTGTCCATTCTCAGTTATAACATTAAGTTATTTAAGGGAAAAAAGTTATAAAGACTTTTGTGGTAGAATTTTTTTTATCAGTTATAGCTTTGAAATGTAAACTGGATGAATAAAGAGTGAATGTGTGTAAATAATCAAGAAGAGGGCATACATAATCATACATCACATGCTGAATTTCAAGGTTAGTTTCAAAGGAAATATTTTATATGCAATAATGAAAAGTAAAGATAAGAGAACTGTTGTGTGTAAAATTGAGAAGGATATATTTATTTCTGTCAGTATTCCTATTTTAAGTGTGTGTGTGTTTATATATATATAAAACTCTATCTATTAGTTTGCATATTTTGTATATATGTGTGAATGTATCTGAAGAAGTTGAACTGCTCTGTCAAACACGAGAATTTAAATTTTGTGAACTACTGACAAATTGCCTTAAAAAGAAGTTAGCTGCCTATTCTTAGAAATGTGAACAGAAGGGCCGAGCCAGTGGCGCACTCGGGAGAGTGCAGGGCTGGGAGCGCGGCGACGCTCCCGCCGCGGGTTCGGATCCTATATGGGAATGGCCGCTGCACTCACTGGCTAAGTGCTGGTCACAAAAAAGACAAAAAACAAAACAAAACAAATGTGAACAGAAAAGGATATAGTACTTACAGAAAGCAGTCATCTTGACCTAAGCATGTGACTTAATATGTTAGCTTTCTCATAACTCAGAATGTTTATAATGCACCCAGTTTGGCTATCTACACTCTAACCACAGAAACTGTGATGTTTCTTTTCAATATACATTCAGGAATGATGAATAATCTATTTTTTCTAAATATTAAAATTATGTTATAAAAACTAAAAGATTCTATTGATTTTAAACCCTCTAAACAGATGCATTGGTTTATCCTTTTAAAAACAGTGCTCACTTTAGCAATGTTTTGGAAAGATAAAATCATTCCGACTGAGTCCATATCAAATGTAAAATAATTGTGAAGAATAAGTAAATTTATGAAGAATTAAATAAATTAACATCAAATGAACAGTATCCTCTCTGCTATAGTTTTCAGCTCAACATCTTAAGGTTTATATTTTGGGAAATAATCTCAATCCATTTATTTTATTGAGTATCTTCAGCTACTGTTAAGAGAACAGATGAATCGTTTCTATGCCAGAATAAAATTCTTTAAATAAATTATAGATGAACTCACAAAAAGCCATTGAGTGGGAGAAAACTGATATCTGTACCACTGTGTGATATGTTTCACTCTCCTAAAAACTCACAGACAAAACTAAAAGTGAAATTATGACTGAGATATAAATACTTAGAATTATTTCAATATGGAGAAATTTTATAATTTCTATGGCATTTTTTAGAAGCCAAGGAATCATTTAAAGGGAAGAGAACTCACCTATACGGCAGTATGCTTTAATAAAATTTAATGTAAAATGGGCAAGAAAAAATACTGAACAGATAAAGTCATTCATTTTGAAAAGACCAATTTGTGGGAGTATATACACAAATGAATAAAATTTAGAAGTTTTATAAAGAGCCTTAGTTCATGCTGTTTCATTCTGTCCTAGTGATTTGTGTTAGGAATTTTATTCTAGTAAGATAATTTGACTTAATGGTTTAATAATGACTTATTTCTTTGCAGTTATGGCCCTATATGGAAGCAAATTATTTGGCTGTCTTCATACACAATGGTTTTCATGATGGAAAACATGCCCCCTTCTGCCAACTCTCTCCCCTCCTCACCATCTGCCAGAGAACTTTGATTACTGCATAATGTTGAAAAGACCCATGGAAAGATTCACAAGAATTACTTGACAGTGTCATGCATTACCAGCACACATAAATATATGATTAAATTAACATATGGATTATCTAAAACCTTTGTATGTAATCCTTTTCAGTCTTTATGACTGACTGTTTTTCCTCTTGACCTTTATTAAAATATTTCCAAACTTTATAAAATGTTTATGTTGTCTGGATCTAATCTCCCTTTAAGAAGGTATTTTCTGTATAGCTGAATACTGCATCATTTTTTAATTTCTAATCCAGTAAATGTTTCTGAAACCAGATCCTCTTTTCCACTCCTTTACTTAATATTTATACTTAGATTTTTTCATTGTCACAAGTAGCCCAAGTCCTAGTTTGTGATACGCAGGTGACTTCCCAAGGGAGAAAGGAGAAAGTTTCCTGCAGACCAGAATTAGTCAGAGGCAAGAGGGCACATAAATTGTTCTCTTTTATAGTGTTGATCCAATTATACTTCTATTAGATTTATATACATATTTTTTGAAATGTTTGCTTCCTGTTTCAAAATGCAATATTCTAGTAAGTAAATTTGTCCCCTACTCATGTTTTGGACTATGTCTTGCACAAAATAAGGAACCAATAAATTTAATGTTTACTCATTCTGCATGTATTCTGTTTCCAACCTGTTATGCTTCATTTGTAAAGTTTTAGAAGAGATATTTTTCCCCCATACAATCACAGTCTAAGAAGAAACAAATAAGTTGACTGGCAAATTCTACAGAGGGTAGTCCATGCTATTGTCCCATGTGCTATTCACATTCTATTCTCTCTGAAGAACTCCTAGGTTTCTCCTCATAGTACTCCTAGAATTAAAGCTCTTTTGTGGTTCAAGAATGTAGGGAACTGCATTGCACCACCAAATTAGAAGGCAGAATATTTATTGCATGATCCCCCCCTTTTTTTCCTGCTGGTTTTAATCTTTGGAATCATTTTTCTTCCTGCAACTTGTTACCCATAATCTGGTGCAGTTGGAGGAATTCAGGTTGCCTTTATTTCAAGAGAATATATTAGTGAGCTCATGTCGGGTTGTTCCCTTGGCTAGTCCCACCCGGGTTCTGGACTCCCCAGGCGTTGGCCACCAAGCGACCCCTGGCAGACACCCTGTCCCAGACGAGACTGGACAAATTGCCCTTCGCGGCGTAAGCCAAGAAGGGATCCCAGAAGGTGAGTAGGTGCACCGCTCGCCAGCTCAGCCCACAGAGAGACACTCAGATGCAGCGGAGGTTCCGTCAAGCAGTTCCGTTTATTGTTTCTCAAATACTCGTATATAAGGCCAAGCAAGCAGGAATTTCCACGCACAGAGCCAATCAGCGGCATGGTCATGCGTGCATGTACCTTACTTTTCTACATCTAACCTACTGATCACGAGCATGGAAAAGCATGACTACCAATAAAAAGTTTTCTGAAACTAGCAGTGACACTCCCCCTTTACTTCCTCTAGGCGCCATCTTGTGTGGACCATGCTGCCGGGGAGCCTACACAGCCGCCATTTGGTGCAGCTCATTTTTACCATAGCAATCACTATGACAGGCAGAGTGGTTGCGGCCCAACAAGCTCAGGCTTCCATAACAAGATACTGCAGACTGGGTAGCCGTATTAAACAGCATACATTTATTTTCTCACAGGTATGGAAGTTGAAAGTCCTAGATCAAGGTGCTTCAGGGTTGATTTTTGGTGAGACCTCTTCTTGGCTTGCAGAAGGCTGCTTTCTTGCTGTGACCTCACATGACCTTTTCTCTGCTCATGAGAAGACGGGGAGAGAGCTCTGGTGTCTGCTGTTCTTATAAGGACCTCAGTCCTATCAGATCAGGGTCCCACCCTTACGACCTCAATTAACCTTAATTACCTTCCTAAGGGCCCAATCTCCAAATATAGACATCTTGGTCCTTACATTTCAATACACAAATCTGGGGAGAACACAATTCAATCCATAACAAAAAAATGTGTATAAAAATGCTGCCAGCGATATGTGAGTGGTCAAGTTTCTCCACATTCTCATGAGCATTTTTGGTGCCATCACTTTTTTTGTTTTAAACATTCTTATAACTATACTGAATGACATCTAATTTTATTTTGTGTTGGGTTCTGATTTGTAGTTCTTTAGTAGCTATTGATATTGAACATCTTCATGTGTTCTTATTTGCCTTCTATATATCCTCTTCATTGAAATGCCTGTTGCCTTTCACCCATTTTCTAATTGGACTTTTTTAATGCTGAGATGTGAGAATTCTTTTTGTATTTTATATACAGTATAATTTCTTTGTCAGATACATGACTTACAAAGATTTTCTTCCAGTCGATAGTTTGTCTTTTGACCCTCTTATCAGAGTCTTTCACAGAGCAAAGTTTTCAATTATGATGTCTAATTTATCCTTTTTAGTCCCTTTTATTTGATCATTGTTGTGGTGTCTAGTTTTTGCCTAGTCCCAGGTTTCCAAAATTTTCTCCTATTTTTTTTTAGTAGTTTTATATGAGCACAGCCATTCTGGAGGATAGATAGTTGGCACTTCCTTTTAAAACTAAAAATAGACTTACCATTTGAAACAGCAATTGAACTCTTGCATATATCCCAGAGAAATAAAGATCTATTTTCACACAAAAATTTATACATAAATGTTTATAGCAACTCTATTTTTAATAGTCTAGAACTAGAAACTCCTCAAATATTCTCCAATGGGTAAATGGTTAAATAAACTGTAATGCATTCATACCATGAGATACTACTAGACAATAAAAAGGAATAAGCTATCTATACACATGACAACTTTCATGAATCTTAAGGAAATTATGCTGAGTGAATAAAACCAATATCAAAGGGATACCTATTGCATGATTCCACTTATCTAACATTTGTAAAATAGCATAATTATAAAGATTGAGAACAAATTAGTGATTCCAGGGATTAGGTATGGCTAGAGGATATGATATGGCTATAAAGGAATAACACAAGTGAGTCTTGTGATGACGATGCAGTCAAAAATCTTGATTGTGGTGGTGGTTACATGGAACTACACGTGATAAAAAGATAAAATTGCATAGAGCTATACACACAGAGAGACACACGTGAGAAATAAATGCATGTGAAAGTTGTGAAATCTGAGTAATTTCTAGGGTTTATACCAATATCAATTTCCTGGTTTTGATAAAATACTATAGTATGAAAGACAATATCATTTAGGTAGAGGGTAGGGAAGGGTAGATGGGTCATTCCTGTTGACTTCTTTGCAACTTTTGTGAATTATTTCAAAATAAAAAGTTAAAAGAAAAGGTCCTAATTACTGAATGGTACAAATAAGTGACATATGTGATAACAGGCTCCAATAGACTGCTCTGAATTTCCCTTTGTAGGTTTGATGTGATCAGTTTTAATATCAAAAACAGAATATTTTGTTGTTGTTTTAGTGCATACTCATTAATAAATGTCTGAATGCAGCAGTTTTCAGCTTGTGACAAGAAGGAGTCTTCTAATATATTTTCTTCACTTAAGCTGCTTTTCCTTTATCTCACCCACACACCTACTCTAAACTGTCAGAGCAATACATTTTTTTACTTGATCTTTCCTTTATAAGTCTATTATACTATCAGAGTTTATTATTTGTACAATTACATTATTTATTACAAAAGTTCATGTAGAAAATTGGATGATTATTAACTGTTTTACTTTGATTAAAGATGCAAATTGAAGCTATCTCTGTACTCTGCGTTTGTGTAGGCAATTCTATATATCAGTTTAAAGGTTACATATACATGTATATATTATCTAGGTACCTGAGTACCTAGATGATGAGGTATACATATATATATATATTATATATATACATGTATATGTATACCTCATCATGTGTTTGAATCAAAATAATCCTCAAATTATTATAGGCTGATGACTGAACTTAAGGACAATGATTTTGTATGGCTTGGTCTGGCCACAGGTGGAAGACTTCTAATTTTAGGCATTGCATCTTAAACTGGTGGGGAATTCAGGGTGGTACAGTTTTTCCTTGTATCGTTTTAATGTATTTTTTAAATTTTCAGTTAATAGTTTCCTTTTATGCATTGTTATTACAAAACAACAAAATGGAAACACAGACCACCTATGCTTTTCTTAGTAAAAGAAGAAGATAAATTACTGACAGTTTCTTTCTTTACTCAAATTAGATACTATTAAAATTTAAAACACTCATTCTAATGATAAGTTAAATAATTAATGCCCCTTAAAAGAAATAAATGTAAACCAAAGTCTCTTTAGGAGCCCTTTTAATCATTAATAAACAGCTATCATCAACTAAGGAAAATATATATTAACCTCCCTCTACAATGCCCTTCAAAGGGCAAACAGGAAAGGGGAGGCTGGGGATAATTAAAGGAACTCTTCAGGCTTGTCAGAATTTTACACATGGTCATAGAGGAGCACCAAGGGCTTGGAAAGTCCATTTTAGCCATGTCCACTGACAAAACAACACAATCTAAATCCTCAGTTTGGGAAGAATCAAATTAGGTGATCAGAGACAGGTTGGGTTGCCTGGTATCCTTGCTTTTGAGCTATGTCCAGTGGCAGGGTTTTATGAAATCTTCTCAGATATAGTGATCATAAAGTCCTGTGGGTATAGATTTAAATGTTGACTTTGTTTGACATCTCCAGCTCCTGAATGTTCTTGTAGTAGTCATCCATCTCTGAGGATACTTTGGGACTGAATGAGAATGTGGCCAACATAGCAGCCTATAGAAAAGGCACTCTAGAAACACAAGGTTTTTATGTAAAATAAAATTATAATTGGGATTGGGCAAGTTAAGTTGTAGCTTTTGGCTCAAAGTTTGGATTATATAGTATTGTGGTCACTACGTAATAAGTATTTCTCCTATCACTACTGAAGTTATTGACAATATTAGAATTTTTTCTTCAAGTTAAAACAGCAGGAAAAATCAATATATAAAACTGATATAAAAGCAGATTTTTCCTTTTAAATTGGGGGATGAAAATATTATAGCTGAGCTTCCTGAGGTACTATGCTCCCACCACACCCCAAGAAAACCATTAGGTTTAGGACCACAGGGTGTACAATTAGAAACTCTGTATGATGACACTTAATGACAAAAAAAAATTGTTATAATACAAACATAAAAATATTTTAGATTAAAACTAGTGCTTTTGTTTGGCAGAATTATCACAGAAGGAAAAAAAAAAAATCAGCTACCTGACTACTGAGGTAAGGTAGCTATTGAATAAATGAACAAAAACAAACTTATGATGAAAATAAATTGCTAAGACAAACAAACAAAAACAATCACACACAGTAAACAGATGTATTGAAATATTACTCTGTGCTCCATAACTACGTACAATTATTTGTCAATTAAAAAATAAAGTTAAACAAAGAAACAAATAAGAATAAGGCTTCGTAACTGACCAGATAGTCATGACAAAGATAAGTCATTAGTTAGAGAAGATGGTAAGTTTCTACACTAACTAACGTGATGGTAAAGAGCAAGATCTTTTGCCTGAGACTCGTCTAGGTTGTATAGAGATCTATGTGGATCTAGGTACTCAGGTCTGCTGATTTTTAGATATGTGAAGGTGGTCAATATTATTATTTATACAGCATCTGAGGCTGACCAGGTTAAATAAGTTATAATAATAACAATATTTCCCTCTTCCAGTCATTTATTTGTCTGTTCAACAAATGTTTATTTATCAAATGCTGTGTGAAAGTCATAACATTGTAGATTTTCTCATGAACAAGATGTTATTTAACATGGAGTTTACAAATTAAGTGGAAAAAATAGAAAATGAATATATACTTTCCAGTGTAGTAAATATGAGAAAAAGAGAAATAGAGGGTGCCACTGGTAGCATAAAACAGAATTGTTGTGAGAATTAATATGAGATAATATAGGTAAAGGTTACAGTACAATGCCTGTCCATGGCTTTGTTATTGTTTATGCTTTGGGGATAAATAGGACAGTGTCCAGTCTGAAAATGTTTTGAGTGACTCCAAATTGGATGGAGCCACAGGTTACCAATCAAAATGGGAAACTTTACAAATAATAAAACAAGTTATTATTTTTAATCTATGGTTTGAGAATATAATAAAACAAATTCCACCCTATAAAGTGAGAAATATAAAACTGGAGAAATAAAACTTTGTGATATTTTAATAAAGATATAAATCATAGTCATATATGCATTGCAGAAAAATAAAAAATAGCCATGAACATATCAATAGGAGCAAAGGGGCATAACAGGGAAAAAATAAGTCCAGGGAAATACAGTATAAAAGTCAGAAATTCTAGAATTTATTGAAATACTTGAACATTTACATTTAAGGATGCTGTTGTGGTTTTTTATTGTTGTTGTAAAGCAATGATTAAGAAGAATGTACAGGTTTAAGGTTGATTTGTTATATCACAAAGTGTGAAGTTCCTTTCAATAGGTCACTTACTTAATTTATCGAAATTGGCCATTTTTAACGGAATTTTGTCTAAAGGCAAGGGAGTGTCAGAATTTGAAAATCAGATAGTTCATGTTTAGTACATTTCTAAAAACAATATTATTTTATTATCTTTTTTATCCATACTGTAAAGACATGGGAATTATTTATTTGCTTTATTTGGCTGGTCTTAAAATTATTCCAGTAATTCCTTTTTTATAAATGCATCTAGTGAAGAAAAAAAAGATTGTATGAGAGTAGAAAATATGCAAATAACTTTTACTGCGTTGTAAATTTTCAGTTATATGTAGCATTTATTTGGCCTACACACCGTTATTTTTACCAAAGCATAAGAACATAGGTAAAAGTTACAAAGAAAAAAAAATAAGTTATTTGACTATTGAGATAAAGTAGCTATGGGCTAAATGAACATAGAAAAAAGAAATTAAGATGAAAATAAATTTCTAAGACAAACAAACAAAAACAGGTATCACACAGTATATGTAAGCACATTGAGGAAAGAGAAACCATTTTTAGCTTTTTTGTTAATTAGAAAATAGAAGCATAAGTTAGTTAAATTAATGTAGATTTTTAAAATTTAGATTAGAAATGAGGTTGAATTCTCAAAGTTATGCAGTCATACTTTGATTACTTTACACTTCTAGTTCTCCATACCCCTAGGACACCAAGAACGGAAGATCAGGCACAAAACAGATAAATAATTAAAAACTAACTGTATTTCACTGTGGAGAATCAATAAAATAGAAAGTGAGGATGTCATATTCTAGAAAGCTAATAAGACTGTAAATCATTTGAACTGTATGTTTATTCTTGTATGCTCCTTTCACACATGGAGAAATGACTTACGTAGCATCCAGATTCCCTAAGGGCAAGAAGGCATCACAGAGTGAAGAGTCAATATGCAAAGTGTCTCAGAATTGTTTGGCTCATCTCACAAACCTTCTGCATTTTGTCCTCACACAGTTTCTTTTTAAACATCTGATCTATTCCTTTATGGAGTAGGGGAATCTTCTGATTAGTATGCACTGGGGCACCACATGGTTGCCCATCTGTGTGGGTCAGTTTCGAATCACTGATCAGGGCTGAAATTGAGTTGAAATTTAGCCAAATAGCCAGCAACAATGACCTTCAAACCTGTCGTGGCTGGCTGATGAGCAGCTCTAGAGAATTTAATCTGCTTTAGAGCTTGTATCTAACGTTCATGCCTGATTTTTAAAATGAATTTATTTCTCTTATTCATCTTTGCTTTTCTGATATTTCAGTTTTGAAAAACTTCTTTCAGGTTTCCAATAGTAAACTCTAAATACTACTCTCTGAAAATAGTAACTTCAGGAAATCGACAAATCAACCAAACAGTTTATACATTCATGTAATTTTTGGAAAGAGAAATATTGTCCTCTTTTTTTCTTCCTCGGGTAAAGAAAATTAACCTATGTGTTTCTTCCTCTACTAGCACCTCACATACACTAATTAATAGCTGTACACTTTTTATTATCTAGATAGATAAAAACAAAGTCACTCTAAGAACTGGGATAGATAACTCTTTAAAAATTAATCAAAGGAAGGAAAAAAAAGACCACAGTGGTGTGTTGGACTTGCAGAGGGAGAGAACATACCTAGGGAAACAAAGTGGAATGGGGAAAGAAGGATGGGGAGGGAGGTCAGGAATAATTGGGGGGATATTTGGGTGGACAACACGGGGATTACAATTACAATTTCTGGTAACGGGCATAATGGCAGTATGGATCTGGCTACCACATCTTAGGCATGAATGGTGACAATTTGCTTGGTACTCCATGAATATTCATAATCAATAAAAAAATCCTCAAAAAAAATTGGCAAAATATATACTTTTCAAAAGTACTCTAAGAACTAATATTTTCATATTTGTTCATTTTCTTTCTAATCTTCCATATTTGAAAAATAAATCTATAAAATATCCTAAGGCATAACAAAGCTAATAGTCTTTTCAGGTTCTTGTAAAGAACACTTTTATTTTTCATAAAATTGACATAAATATTTCCATGTCCCCAGGTTTTCTCTTTATGCAACCAGGATAAGTTTTATGTTGTCAAGTATTAGATTATTTGCATAAGAGAGGAGACAATTCTAATACTTTCTCACATAGAAAGGTCATCAGAATCATCAAGTAACTCTGCCTGCCTTACCTCACTTTCCTCAATTCAGTATCTAGAACGTGTTACTAACTTTTTGCCAAAAGGTTCAAGAAAAATAGCAAAAACTCGATAATATTCTCTTCCAGGCCAAGACTTTTGCTCCAGATTGTGGGCAACGCTGTGGGTTTCCTTACCCTGTGCTCTCTTTCCACAACTCAGACTACAAGGGAAACCCTCCTTCTAGGACATACTACTCTTATGGTATAGGTGTTAAAGAAAAAAAATTTTCAATGGTACTTATTAAAGTATGGTAAGAAAGACTTTATTCAGGACCACTGCAATAGGTATAGGGATCATTGCAATGAGGTTTTGCAGTGGAGGAGAGAGATTGGGCTCAACTCTGGATCCATCATGGCCAAGTGGGAAATTACAGCCAAGGAGCAGAGTGGGGGTTCAGTGGATGGAAAATTACTAAGAGAAAACATCAGGGGTAAAGAAGATTCTGGCTAAACCTACCTAACAGGATTCTTGCAGAAGAAGACAGGCCAGGGTGATCAGACTCACCGTGATAAGAAACCTGATCAGATATCAAGGAAAATCAGAAATTGAAGATGCGGGGTTCCATATAAACTGACTTAGCAGGGTTCTTTGCTGAAAATGGATTTTACAAGGAAGTGCACAGATGGGTCTGGGAGAAAGTTTAGAAGCCTGACTAAAGCTTGGCCACACAAAGAATCTTTGTCATAGGCACCACAGAGAACAAGAGGAGGAGCCAAATTATGAAGTCATTTCTAAAACTTGTGCTTGGATGTAGCAAAATATAATGTTCACTCACATCCCTTTAGTCAAATGGTCAAGCTCAAAAATCAATAGGGTGGGAAGTATATTCCTCCTGCAAAGGGCTTGGCAGTGAGTGGGAAAGCAAATAGTTGGGATGAAATATAATATACCACAGACATCTGTCTTGATTACATATATTTGGGTTTTTTTCATAAAACTAAACATGAAATTCAAATAAAAACTCTTAAATTCTAAGAATTAAATGGTGTTTTGCTGTTCTTTCCAGAGGTGAACTCTGTAAATAATTTTGCATTTCTATTTTCTGACCCTTATCTAAGAATTTACAATCTATATGATCATCTACATTTGATTTGTTTTTGTTTCTTTTTATTTATTTTAAAAAAACTTATACCAAAGCATAATCAATATAAATCCTGATACAAGCCCTCTTCTTCCCCTGACAAGATTGTCTTGGCCTCCTATCTGATCTCTTAGTTTCTACTATCATAGTGTCTATTCTCAACACACTAGCCAAATGATCCTGTCAAAATTAATCATACCATGCCACTCCTCTGATCAAAACTCTCCAATTGTTGTTGCATATTTAACAATATTTACATTTTAGTGTAAAGTACATGTAATTTATGTGCATGTGACTTTTAAAGATATAATTTGTTCCTTTAAAATTTTTAATAAACCATTATATAATCAAGCCAATTTTTAAGCATATAAATAATTATTTCACACATTAATTATTTTTGTGTCACATTTCACTTTACAAATATTTAGTTTGGGACAAAAATTTATGCTATTACCCTAGTCTTAGTAATCTGTGAAGCTCTGCAAAGTCTGATTTCCATTTTCATACTAACTTCATCTTTCATTACTTACTTTTTCCCACTCTGCTCTAGCCACATTCCTTTTCTATCCTCCACACAGCGAGGCATGTGCATACTTCAGACCTTCTCTAATGCCTGTTTCCTCCAGCAGCAAGAAGCTCTTTCACTGGATGTCTATATGGTTCATTCTGTTGTCTTCTAAGTATTTGCTCAAATACCAACCTCTCAATGCTATCCACACTGGTCACCCCATAAATTGTAACCAATCCCACCCCTACCCTCACCCTGATACATTTCATAAATTGTATTTAATTTTTTTCATAGCACTTATTACCTTCCTATATATAATATTTCTTACCTTCCTACATATATTAATTACTACATTTATTATTATTTCCCTACTAAAATATAAGCTACCTAAAGGCAAAGACTTGTGTTCATGATATTTGGCACTGGAAACCTTGTAAGCACACAATAAGTACTTGCTGAATGATTGAATTGTTTGGCAACTTGTTTTTGTTTTTAACATAGCAAAGTGTGTGGATTTTCTTTACTGTCCATAAATAAAGATAAACTACATTTTTATATGTGTACTATATTATGAAATGAAATTAAATTATTTATTAAGTATTATTATATTGATAACATTTGGTTGTTTTTCTATTTTAATTTTAGAGACATGGCTAAAATTAAAATCTTTGTTTATGAATCCTTGTATATATCTATATTTGAATAATGGATATCTAGAAGTAGATTTTCTGAGTTAATATTTATGTATATTTTGTATTTGATAGATACCTTACAAAAATTCCATACTTATATACTTTAACATTGCAGAGATGGTAACTCACTTACTTTTATCCATACTAACTTTGGATATTTTAAATCATGTATTATGCCATTCTAACGGACATTATATTTTTCTCTTGACATTGTATTTTTCTGTTGTCTGCTTAGCGACTTAAGTACTTTGATTACAGATACAATGAAATCCTTTTTCATGTGCATCACTTTTGTATTTCTTCTGTCAATTTAGTGTTTATAATTTTGCCTTCCTCAGGGTCACTGTAGACCACTGGGTACGTTTGTGGAAGACAGAAAAGAAAGTCTTCTTCCAAGAGAACACATCCCTATGTCAGGAAGGCTTACTGAACATGGTGAGACTGAATTTCAGTTCCTTTTTGTTCTCCTGTAGACCCCCTTTTACAAGGCACAACCTAAGCATTTTATACTTTATTATCTTAACATTCGGCATAACTTCTTTATATATTAATTATGAATATTCACCTCTGATATGGTATATATATATATATATATTTATGTAGCAATCATTTCCCTGCTTTGTTGCTTTTCTTTTCATTCTGTAGTCTTATGAATGTAACATAAAAATCTGAGGTAAAATGTTTTAATATCTTTCTCTTTGATTTTTTCAGAAAGACATATATATACTTGTACAAATATTCATTTTTCATAATACCATTAAAATCTATTCTCTATTCACTGATTTAAAATAACTTCACATATTAAGTTATTATATATTTCGGCATTTTTATTATTTTTCTTTCTGTTCTGTCATTAATAGTATTCTGGTGACTTATTGTAACTTCATTATCAGATTTAAAGAGAACTCAAATCTTTAGGATATTGAATCTTTCCATTCATTAACACGACAATTCTATGCATATTTTTAGAGCTTATTTTTATTTTTCAATAAACTGTCATCACTTTCTTCACAGAGATTTTGCACGAATCTCAGTAACTTTATTTCTAAGTGTGGTATTAGTTTTTTTTCTTTTTCATTTATTTTTTTGTTATGTATGAGCAAAGTATTCATCCATGAGACATTTCACCTCATTATTTCTGATTAATTGGAGAACTTTTGATTTGCATATTGATTGTGTAGCATGCCCGTTGCTGGGCTTCAATATTAATTTTAATACTCGTTTAGCTAATTGTTCCCTCTCTCACATGCTCACTGACTGAACATCTTGCCTCTTAAAATACCATGTCACATGCTGACTCAACACTTAGGCTTCTCCCCTTTGAAGAAGAAAATGAAGTTGGCTGCCAAGTAATGATAGGTTTATGATGTAAATGGGCTTACTAATATTAGTAGCCATCAGTGGTATATCTATCATCATGCTGAACACCTAGACCACGAGAATGACCAACCCTGGGACAAAATGAGACAGTTAGGGAAAATGACAATTTGGTATTATTACTTATGCCTTTGCCTATTGCAGTAATGATGTAAGCCTTTAAAAAGATGAGTGTCTAGAATCTAGTGTATAGAATGCTCAATTTGATCAGTTAATATGAGCTAGATAAGGAAGAGAATTCTGGAAAACCTGTTCCAGCTTACACTGAATTCCTCCTAACTTTAGTGCCAGAATTCATGTACTTGGAAATATTCATACCATTTCTTGCATTCTAATATAAAATACTATAAGTCTGTTTAATTGAACAAACTTACTCTAAAACACATATATCCAGTTGAAAATGTATACGTTGCATATGGAATCTAAAAAATACCTAATATACCTCTAAGTTTCCCATTCATCTCATTTTTTTCCTCCCATTTACTGACACTGTTTACTGACAATTCTGTGTCAAAATTTCTCTTTATTGTTCCAGGTGTCTAGCTTTTCGCTAGGTAACCTGAGAGTCCTTGAAATATGTAAATCTAATGTGCTCTATTTAGCATGTTTTCCTTGCTTACTTTCCCATATCTGCCCTTTACCAACATAATGTTCTAAGTTATTGATTTAAATAAGGAAAAGTGTTATGTTCACCCAAGTAGAAATATCTCTTTCCCTTAAGTTGCTAACCCTTCATTCTTCATCTTCTCTATGGGAAAACATCATCACATGGGAAAACATATTTTTTTTTCCTTTGGACTTTCAGTTTATGATATATGTTTCAGTACCTTATCCCCACAGGGCATATCTATTGGATCCTGAGTTATTATGGGTTACATGTGTTTAAGAGGTGGAAGCATATATATTATGCAAAAAAAAATAAAGTTATCATAATATACTGGTAAGATTTCATGTTTATTAAAATTATTTGGGGCATTCAAAAATTATTTTCAGTAGAAAATAAAAGAAGAACTTAGTCATTCTCATAATTACCTATTATTATTCAAGAATCAATTAAATGCACCATCATGTACTCTGGAATACATGGGCATGACATGATAAGGGAGTAATAACAAATTTTATGCCCATCTAAACCATGTAAACCTAAATATTGTGAAAACTTTGAGGTCATAAAAAATGCTCCTAGAGTTCTTTTTCAATAGCATGTAGCACTGTCTTTTCATGTATGATATCCTCTCAACAAGTCTAGCCTTCAATGGTGCTTTCTCAGACCACTCTATTTGATCTAGGTGCCATATCTTGTACTAGTTACAATTTCCTGTCATGCACTTCTATAGCAAATTTTTTAAATTATATATTTTATTTGTTTATTTCTTTACCCCCTTATAAAAAAGGAGAAAAATATCTTAACGGCGGAGAACTTAATGCTGTTTCCATAGCTCTTAACACAATGACAGGCACAGATTAACAACTAAAATTTGGTGAATTGAAGATACAAGGAATTCAGTTTGCTTCTTAAATATGTCTATCTTAATTAGTTATTACACTTAATGCTATAGATTAGATCGTATTTGCTTGTATTGTTCATTGTTAACTATGCTCGAATAATTCCAAAATATGAAATCCACAATCAGAATTATTTTTATCTTTTTTTTAGTCTTGACCAAGTAAGAGTTTTCAAGCTGAAAATAAACAAATATGTCAAGCTCTTAACCTCTTGCAAAGGCATAAAAAGTTTTTCCAATGACAGATCAACTACTAAATTCACCAGTTCTTTAAATGAACAATTTCGTAAGCATCTACTGTAGAAAATTTTTTAAAAAATAGTAAAAGAAATACGCCAAACAAGACATCTTTTTCTTAATAGTTTATGTCACTACAAACTTTTAGCCTTTCATTTGAATTCACACCCTTTGGAATGTAATAAAATATTCTTGAAATGAAAAGACAATGAACAGTATTAGAAAGCTGTTCAAGCATTTGATTGTCTTTCTGTGTGTGTAGGGAGCAATAATCATGGGCTCTACAACAGATGCACAAAAGGGAAGAGCATCATGGAAATGAAAGCTAAAGCTTTAGGGAAAATGTGCCAATGCTATTCTTTTCTGGAATGTGTACATTTCTAAGATTTTTAAAAAAGATTGTTTAAATCTAAGTGAGTTGGTATAACAAATAAGATTGCTGGTTAAAAAAATATAATTACAATATTGAAAATGGCCTATGTCAAGTCAGGGTGCAATTTAAAACTATTGGTAATGGATTATCATTTTTCAAATGTACTTTGAAACAAACTAAGAATAGGAAAACATTGATATCTACTTTACAAATATGCTTGTTTTTGATAGTTGCAGTCCCATAAATATTTCAGAGTGAATGACCTAACACAGAATGATTATTTATCCTCCCATCACAGAGTAAAAGAATCATTTTGTCTTATTCAGAATATATCATCTCCTACATGTACACACATTTGTTCCTTAGTATTAGTATGAATACTAGTAGCCATGAATAAACACACACACATATTATTAAATATAATGCATATATAATCTAATATTTCAATATCAACATATTCCTCAAACACCTAAGATCAAGAATAAATAAATAAATAAACGTTATTCATAATCCACGCCCACATTTAACTATAACACAGAAAATAAATAGTGAAAATATGTTTGTTGTGAAAGAGAAAATAAAATAAAATATGTGTTTGTTAGGAAGCTATTTAGTAACTTATAGGTAAGTTCAGTTATGTAAAATACTTATAACTATATATGTTACATAGTTATAAATACATAGTTATATATATAGTTACAATATATAGTTATAAATACTTATAACTTATAACATATATACTATATATGACACATAGTAAGGCTCCATAACTGTTAGCAAATTAATGTCAGTGTTTCCTTAAAAAGCATAAATTTTCACCTATGTATAATATGCATAAAGTTAATCATATATGCAATATTCTAACAGGCCTTTATGAATAAAGTGTAGTAAATATACACTATGAACATTTATTTCCATATAGGTTATTTATGTTACAAGGTCCATGCAGTGTCAAAGGTCATGTGAAAATTGAGTGGCAATATAAGCGAAGAAAGGGCAAGTCATAGCAGCTAAAGAAATATTTCATTGCAAACACTAAAAATAGTGTTATTGTAAATTTTATTTTGATTAGAGGAAGAACCTTATGTAGAATGTGGGCACATTAAATATGTGTATGTGTGCTTGCAAGTCTTATTTGGGTTTCTCACCTGAACATGCAGTTGTTGGTTTAAATGATGATGAATGGCAGACTTTTCTAGCTCTTCTAGGAATCTTCTGCTGTCATCCAAAAGACATTATGCAAGGTAATTTGTGTAATGGATGCTATGTTTTGACAGTATGATCTTTTTCCCCATTAGCTAAGTTATGATATTATTGTATTAATCAAAGTACATTTCCTATAGTTAAGTGGACAAATTTTTAGAAAAGATACACAACTTCCACTTTATTTTATAATCTTTTCCTCTTTTAGGATGTAGAGACAGCATGAAAAAATTAAAATCACCAATTTAAAATGTTATTTAGCATCATTCTTAGATTGAATAAAATATAATTAATATAGTATTTATATATATTAAATATAACAGTGTTAGTAACTACACTAAAGAGACTTTGAGTTATTTTCTATGCACTGTTACCACTAATTTTCAAACTATACTTTTTTTTTCAAATATATACTTTTCGTATATATCTGTAAAACTTTTAATAGAGAATAAATCCCTGTTTTCTCTTTGTTCTTCATAGGCAGTTATTTATAACGCATATCTCATTGCTGTCAGTTATTTGGCTCTACTCATATTTTGAGATTTTTACTGGGACACTTAGTCATTTAATTTCATAAAAAGTTTCCTGTGGAAGTATTTACAGTAGTAGTAACAGTATTTTATTGTTGTTATACTTGTTTCCCTTCAATAATGGGAGACATGTTTCTGTGAAAAGCTGTCCAATTAGTTAATTGCACTTTCCATCACCTTTATGTCTAGGTGGAGCTACTTTATTGTTCTGGATTGTCAGCAAAAGTTACAGCCAAGTACAATTATTGTTATTATAATATGTAATTAGTCTGGATTCTTGAATCACCACTTGGATAAATTTTTCCAAAATGAACATTTAAAATATTATCTTCAAATATTTATCAGTTAGAAATATTACTGTGTTGGGCCGACCCCGTGGCGCACTTGGGAGAATGTGGGGCTGGGAGCACAGCGGCCTCCCGGCGCGGGTTCGGATCCTATTTAGGGATGGCTGGTGCACTCACTGGCTGAGCGCGGTGCGGCCGGTCACAAAAAAGACAAAAAAAAAAAAAAAAAAAGAAATATTACTATGTTAAGCCATTGTAGTTTTCACAGTGTGTGGAGTAATAAAGGGTATTAACTGATATTCATCAGTAAACCTTAAACATTTTCACCATCTATTTTTTTCGTATTATTGGTGGATAGGCGGCTACTACTTTTAATATGTAGAACTTCTATTAGGTCAATTTGTTGAACATGTTTAAGTTAAAAGAGTTTGTTGACGATGATTAATTAGATTGACATTCAGTGAGGACAAATATATTATCTACAAAAAATGTCAGTTTTACCTTTTATTTTTCCCTGAAATTCATACTTTATTTTCTTATCTTATTGTATTATCTAGAATATCCAGTAAAATCTTGAATAGATTCACTGTTAGTGTATATTAAGAATTTTGTCTTTAATGGGTTTTTTATGCATTATTCATTTGAATTTGTTTTTTCCCACTTAGAATACAAATTCATGAAGATTATTAATTCTAAAAAATCATTAGATTTTTACTGCCTAGATAAGTCTTTGGTATTTTAAATTCTGAAACATGTATTGAATGATTAAATAAATTAAGGAAGGAATGAACTAAGGAATACTAAAGACAAACTTATATGCGCTATGTTTTCTGTGAAGTTCTCTGTGTGAAATTTGTTTGTCCAATTTCTCTTCCCTGAAGACTTTAATTAGTAGACACTTTGAGCTACCCTGTCAAGATTCATCTAGTTTCTCGAGAAATAAGAAACTCTGATACCAAATATAAGTAATATAGAATTGACTTCAAATGTATTTTGCAGTAGTGCTATATTTTACACCAACAAAAAGTGCTTCAAAGAAGTGAAGTGCTGTAGCACTATAATGTCACTAATAAAGTTGACATTGATTTCCCAAATCTTTTTAGTTTTAATTTAATTGTTAATGTAATAAACCATAGGCAGATAAAAAAATAAAGCATTATTTTTTTTTTGGATTTTAAAAGAATGTTTTTTAAAAACCACAGCTCTGTCTTCCTAGGAGTGTCATCAATCCTCAAAAATTCCATGTCCCCCTTTTTCTTCCTTGCATCATATCTCCCTCTCCCTTCCCCTCTTTCCCTCCCACCAGTTGCTCTACAATAACATCTTAGAATATAAAATAATAATAATAATAATAATAATAATAATAATAATAATAATAATAATAATAAGAAGAAGAAGAAGAAGAAGAAGAAGAAGAAGAAGAAGAAGAAGAAATAATTTTTAACCCCCCTCCCCCAGATTCTCAAAAGGAACAGAGAGCAGGTTTCTGTGTGTATAGTTGGCACCGTCTGTGCATAGTCTTAGTGGTCCCAGGCAATGGATTTTGGGAGAAGTTGTAAAAGCCAAGAGAAGCACATGGTTACAGTGGCTTGGTGAGACAGTGAAGTAGTGAAGTTTTGATCTTACAGATGAAGAAATTAGTGAATATTCCCAACCCATTGCAAAGAAGATTGGGACATTCAAAGCCCCTTTTTGACAGTTTGATTTCTCCTCAAAGGCAGAAGGTAATTGGGCTCATGGAGTTGTACATTTGCCCGTTCCCATCATTTTACAAGTGAAGTTTAAAGCTGTTAGGCTTATATTCATATATTTGATATGAATGAATTGAATTGCTGGTTCAACATACACAATTCAGTAAATGTGATACGTCACATCAACAAAATAAAGGACAAAATCCATATGATTATCTCAATAGATGCAGAAAAAGAATTTGACAAAAATCCAACATAGTTTCATGATAAGAACTCTTAGCAAATTAGGTATAGAAGGAAAATATCTCAATGAAATAAAAGCTATATACAACAAAGCCACTGCCAATATTATCCAGAATGGGGAAAAGTTGAAAGCCTTTCCTTTAAGAGCAGGAACAAGAGAAGGATACCTACTCTTACCACTCCTACTTAACATATTATTGGAAGTACTAGCCAGAGCAATCAGACAAGAGAAAGAAAGGTAGGCCATCCAGATTGGGAAAGAAAAAAAAAAACTATCTCTGTTTGCAGTTGACATGATCTTATATATAGATAAACCTAAAGATTCTACAAAAAAAACCTCTTGGAGCTGATAAACTATTTTAGTAAAGTTGTAGAATACAAACTCAACATGCAAAAACCAGTAGCAAGCTAACAGAAAATGAAATCAGGAAAGCATGCTCATTTATAATAGTCACAAAAAAATGAAATACCTAGGAATTGATTTAACCAAGGAGATGAAAAATCTCTACAATGGGAACTACAAAGGACTGTTGAAAGAAATTAAAGACACAAAAAGAAGGAACAAATAAAAATAAAAATAAAATAAATCTAGAGGCATAACACTCCCTGACTTCAAATTATACTACAAAGCTATAGTAACCAAAACAGTATGGACATTCTAATATATACCCCACAAAAATGTATAATTAATTGTGTTTCAATAAGAAAAAACTGTCAAAAAAGAGGGATATATGTAAATTTATTTAGAGGAAAATAAACTACAATTTGTATTTCTGTCAACCAGAATTGTTCAATTTTGTTCATAAATATTAATAAAACTCATTTTCTTTGCCAAGCATTATGGTAAGTACTGCAAATAAGAAAGATTATGTAGCTTTGAGGAGCAAACATGTAAGTGGCTGAGATAATCTCAGACATAGATACTTTTAACAAAATGATCTTAAAACTATGGTAAAATATTACAGGTATGCACAAAGTTCTATGAGAGAAGAAGCAGAACTAACTAACCCAGCCTCAAATGTGGGTGTTCTCAGAATGTAGACTTCTTGATTTGTAAAGGCTGACTAAATGATAATGAGATCAACACGAGGTAATGTTAATTGATACATTGTAATCTAAACATTCCAAGTTGCAGAGATATAAAAGGGTGGGGTGTATCACACAGAAATACATTCAATTCAATGTTATTGAAAGGTGAAGTATAAGGCACTGAGTCAGTAAAACATGAGGCAGAGAGGTAAGGGGGGTCTAGATATAACAGAAGATTGTAAATGTCAGGAGGTGTTAGAGTTCCTATCAAATGCTTACACAAGTATGTGTCATGGTCCGATTTATATTTCAGTCAGATTCTATGATGGTTGCATAGTGAAACATTGCTTTAAGAGAATCAAGAAGGAAAATTATTTAGGAGAGATTATACCTTTCTGAAATAAGGTAGTATAGAATGGACTGTCCTAGTTAAAGAATATTTAGCAAAATGATTAGTGATTTTTTGTGTTTAATTAAAGTGATATGAAAACGAATTAAGTAAAAATATTTATTTGAGAACTACCAGAAATGGCCTTCCTAACCTTAAGGAGAAGAAACATCTTAGGGCAAGAAAATTCTGGATGAAAATGTGTAGAGTGGGGAGGGGGAGGACTTCCAGAATGGCTGAGTGAGAAGATTGGTTCATCTTGTCCTTATCCCTCAAAAGAAGCGATAATACCTATCAAATTTGTCAGAAATAACCAGGTGAAGACTTCAAAGTTGAGAAGCATTAGTTTATTCAAGAAAACCTGATAAATCTTGGTAGTATTCAGAGTCCACGGCATTTCAGCCAGGGTCTACTCCCATGTCCCCTTTAAGGACAAGCAGCCCTTTCAGATGGGCTAATTTTATTTGGAATATAGTGTAAAAAAAAAATCCATTCCCAGCCCTGTCAAAAACAAGATTCCACTGGTAAATAATCAGGGAAGGCGAACATGGAATAGCTTGAGGTTATAGTGCTGGTTGGAGCAAAACACACAGTGGCAGAGCAGCCAGGTAAGAGGAAGATCCAGCAAAAGAGACAGCAGGGCAAAAAGTAAAAAACTGGAAAGAATTATAAGTCTCTGGACTTAAATAAAATAATCCATTAAGGAAATACAGACCCTTGACCAAGAGGACCTTAATTTTTTTCTCAGCCCTGACTAAACTTTATACAGGCTTTTTCTCCTGCCCTTAGGCTCCTGACCTCCTTCTCACCCTGACCCTTACAGAATCTCGATGGTCTACCCAGAAGTATGCTCCTCCCTTTTCTTAGAGCATTTATTTTCAAAATTGTAATTGTTAAAGATTTATTTGCTCCTTTGAAATGTAAGTCTTTTTGAAGCCATTTCCAGTTTCACAACCCAGGGCAGTCATTTTAAGGTTCTGTGAGCCAACCTTTGAGATATTATCACTAAGGAAGATAAGGCCCCTATCTCTCAGCAACTCTAGGAAGGTAGGTACCTAATTTGTTCCAAGTTGTAAAACTACCTCCTTCATGAAAGTAGGAGAAAGTTTACTATTCCTTTGGATGAAGCCATTTAGCAAACTCACTTGACCTATGATCTCATCTACTGAAGCTGCTGAAAAGCAATCTCCTAGTGTTTCAGTACAGTTCAGTTCAGTCGCTTTCTGGCTTCTCTGACCTATCACAATAGCCTCTGATATAGTCTTTCTTATCTGTTTAACTCTGTGAGGTGCAATTTTTGATTTCACATCAACATTTTCAAAAATATACATTCCTATCCACAAATTTCCTATGAAATGGCAGGTAGCAAAATCTTCCAATTGTTTTTATAATGCTGACATAACCCTCTGTCAGGTGTCTTCTATTTCTATCCACTCTGCCTCAGTGACTGTATAAACTATATCACCTGCCTCCTTATGGCTTATGCTTGAGTTCAGCCAATGTGGAGCCCCAGAATGAGATTAAAGGGAGGAATTAGAGTAAAATCAGAATATTTAATCCACTGGATTCCTCCCTATATATTTCTTTGTTTGGTTATGTCACTTTTATTTTATTTCATTGTTTTTTATTGAAACATCAGTGATTATACATATTTGTGAGGCACAGAGTAGAATTGCAATAACTGTGTATAATATGTGGAGATCAAATCAGAATAATCAGTACATTTATCATGATACAATGTAAACACTTTTTATGGCCACTAAACAACTTCTCCCTAACCTCCCCTCTTGCTTCCACTTTCTTAGTTCTGTTCTCTCCTTTTGAAAGTTCAACAAAACATTGTGATTGATGTATCTTTCTTTTTCAAAAAAATTTGTTTGTTTGTTTATTTATTTATTTTGCTCCCACTCATGAGTGAGGACATGTGGTATTTCTCTTTCTGTGCCTGGCTTTTCTCACTTAGCAAAACTTTCCCTAATTCATCATTGTTGCTGTGAATGGCAGCATTTCATTCTTTTTTATGGCAGAGTAGTATTCCATTTGTATATATACAACATTTTCCTTATCCAGTCATCATTCAATGGACATTTTGGTTGGTTCCTACTCTTGGCTACTGTAAACATAACTGTGATGAACGTGGAAGTTCAGGTATCCCTTTGACATGATGATTTAACTTCCTTTGGGCATATATACCCAGCAGTGGGATTGCTGTATCATATGGTAGTTCTATCTGTAGTTGTCTGAAGAATTTCCATACAATTTTCTGTAATGGCTGCACTGATTTATAGTCCCAACAACAGTGTAGGAGGGTTCCTTTTTTTCTTTATCCTCCCCAGCATTTGTTATTCTCTGCCTTTTTGATAATAGTCAGTCTAACTGGGGTGAGATGATAGTTCAATGTGGTTTTGATTTGCATTCTCATCATACTTAGCAATGTTGCACATTTTTTCATGTGTCTCTTGGCCATTTGTATATCTTCCTTTGAGAAATGCCTATTCAGATCCTTTGCCGATTTCTAAATGGAGTTACTTGTTTTTGTACTGTTAAGTTTTTTGAGTTACTTGTATGTTCTGGATATTAATCCTTTGTTGGATGCATAGTTTGCAAATATTTTCTCCCATTCTGTAGTTTGCTTTTTGCTCTGTTAATTGTTTGTTTTGTGGTACAGAAACTTTTTAGTTTGAATCCCATTTGTTTATTTTTTTCTTTCGTTGCCTGTGTTCTTGAGGTCTGTATTAGTCCACTTCTGTTGCTTAGAATAAAATACTTGAAACTGGATGATTTAAAAAGAAAATTAAATTTATTTCTTTCAGTCTCCGTGGCTGGGCAGTCCAAAGTCCATCTTGTGGTGGCGACAGTGACCCAGGGTCTCACATTGCAAAATGGTGGAAGCAGAGAGAGCAGAGGGAGAGACAGACTCTCCTCTTCTTTTAAAGCCCTCAGAACCACACCCCTGACCATCATTTTTTAATCAGTTCACTACAGCAGGGCTCTCTAGTCTAATCACCTCTTCAAGACTCCACCTTTCAATTGCTGTAATAGGACTTCCCACCCTCTTAACAGTCACAGTAGGGGCTAAGTTTCTAATACATAAAACTGAGGAACACAATTCAAGCTTCAGTGAGTTTTGTGGGTACACAATTCAATCCACTACAGGGTCTTATTCATAAAGTCTTTACACAGTCCTACATCTGAACTGTTTCCTCTATGTTTTCTTTTAGGAGTTTTAAAGTTTCAGGTCTTAATTATTTAAATCTTTAATCCATTTTCTGTTGATTTTGGTATATGTCGAGAACTGTGAGTCTAGATTCATTCTTCTATCTATGAATGTCCAGTTTTCCCAGCAACATTCGTTGAAGAAGCAGTCTTTTCCCCAGTGTATTATCTTGGTGCCTTTGTCAAAGATCAGTTTGCTATAATTCCGTGGGTTGATTTCTGGGTTCTGTATTCTGTTCTATTGGTCCATGTGTCTGTTTTTATGCTAGTACCTTGCCATTTTTGCTACTATAGCTTTGAGGTATAATTTGAAGCCAGTAGTGCAATGTCTCCAGTTTTAGTTTGTTTGCTCAGGATTTCTTTGGCTATTCAGGATTGAATGTTAAGATTTTTTTTTTTCTATTTCCGTGAAGAATGCCATTGGTATTTTGATGGGGATTACATTGAATCTGTAGATTATTTTAAGTAGTATGGGCATTTTCACAGTATTAGTTCTTACAATCCAAGAGCAGAGAATGTCTTTCCATCTTTTTGTGTCCTATTTAATTTATTTCAGCAGTGTTTCATAGTTCTTGTTCTAGAGATCTTTCACCTCCTTCATTAAATTGTCTGCTAGGTTTTCTAATTTTTGGTGACTATGTAAATGAGCTTGCTTTCTTTATTTCCATTTCTGCTAGTTTGTTATTGGAGTATAAAAATGCTACTGATTTTTGTATGTTGATTTTGTATCCTGCAACTTTACTGCAACAGTTTATCAGATCTAAGAGTTTTTGTAGAGTCTTTAGATTTTTCTATACATAGGATCATGTCATATGCAAATAAAATCAATATGACTTCATCTTTTCTAATCTGAATGCCCTTATTTCTTTCTTTTGCCTGATCCTCTGGCTGGCACTTCCAATACTATGTTAAATACAAATGGTGAGAATGGGCATCCTTGTCTGCTTCCTGTTCTTAAGAGGAAGGTTTTTAGGATATTATTGGCAGTGGATTTCTTGTGTATGGCTATTATTTTGCTGAGATACTTTCCTTCTATACCTAATTTACTGAGAGCTTTTATCATGAAGAGATGTTGAATTGTGTCAAATACTTTTTCTGCATCTATTGAAAGAAAAATAGAGTTCAGTTTTTGTCCTTGATTTAGTTGATGTGGTGTTTCACATTTATTGACTTCTGTGTGCTGAACAATACTTGCATCCATGGAAGGAATCCCACCTGACCAAGGTGTTTAATTTTTTGGGTATGTTGCTGTATTCTTGATGAAAGTGTTTAATTATTTTGATGTGATGCTGTATTCAGATTGCTAATATTTTCTTTAGGATTTTTGTGTCTGTGTTCATCAAAAATGCTGGCCTGTAGTTCTGTTTTTGTTGTATATTTGTCTTTTTTTGGTATCAGGGTAACACTTGCCTCATAGAATAAGTTTGGGAGAATGGCTTCTGTTTCACTTTTTTTGAATAGTTTGTAGATAATTGGTATTAATTTTCTTTAAATATTTTGAAATTCAGAATTTTAGAATTCAGCAGTAAAGCCATCCAGTCCTGGGCTTGTCTTTGTTGGGAGACTACTCATTACTTCTTCAATCTTGTTGCTTGTTATTGGTCAGTTCACGTCTTCTATTTCTCCTTGGTTCAGTCTTGGTAGTTTGTATGTGTCCAGAAATGTATCCATTTCCTCTAGGTTTTCAAAATTTTTGGCTTATAGTCGTTTATAGTAGTCTATGTATCTCTGTGATATCGAATATAATGTCTCTTCTTTCATTTCTGATTTTTGTTATTTGGGTCTCCTCTCTGCTTTTGTTAGTTAGCCTAGCTAATGGGTTGGCTATTTTGTTTATCTTCTTAAAAAAACAACTTTATGCTCCATTGATCTTTTGTATAATTTTTGGAGGTCTCTATTTAATTTAGCTCTGCTCTGATCTTAATTCTTTCTTTCCATCTAATAATTTGGTAGATTGGATTGTTTTTGTTTGTCTAGCTCTTTCACGTGTCACATTAGGTTGTTTATTTGAAGTCTTTCTGTTCTATTGAAGTAAGAATTTATTGAAATAAATTTCCATCTTAGTACTGCTTTTGCAGTATCCCATTTGTTTTGCTATGATGTGTCTTTATTTTTATTAGTTTGAAGAAATTTTTTGATTTCCTGTTTAATTTCTTCTTAGACCCTTAAGTCGTTTAGGAGCATGTGGTTTAATTTCCATGTATTTGTATAGTTTCCAGAGTTTCACTTGTAATTGATTTCTAGTTTTAATTCTTTGTCATCTGAAAAGATACTTGGGATAATTCTGACCCTTTTAAATTTGTTGAGACTTATTTTTGATCTAAGATGATTTATCCTAGATAATTTTTTATGTTCAATTGACAAGAATGTATATTCTGTGGGACAGAGGCTGCATACCCCTGGCAGGAGGTGAGCACCAGTGACACTACTGCTGTGCAGGGAGGCTGTGAGTGGCAGTCAAGGTCCTAAAGCAGGAGCCCCAACCTGGCAGCCCCCACAGGATGCATGCCAGGCAAGTCCCTGCCCCCAAGAGGCCTGAACTGGTGATCCCCAAACCCCGAGGCAACAGCTCTGACCTTAGAGCCCCATGGGATCCAGACCTAAGAGTCCCCACCCCTAAGAAGCCCAACCTGGTGATCCCCAAGCCCCAAGGCATCAGCTCCAACCTGGCAGACTCCACAGGATCCAGGTTAGGTGAGTCCCTGCCTTTGAGAGGCCCAAACAGACAACCCCCAGGGCCCAAGGCACCAACAGGCAGCTGAGTGACAGGAAAACTCCCTGCCACTGCTACAGACACGAGGGTGGAACAAGTGGATCAGGAAAACCTTTACACAATGACTAAATACCAACAGAGAGATACTGAAAATATGAAAAACCAGGATAGCATGACACCAAAGGAATATAACAACTCTCAAGTTCTAGATCCTATAGAACAAGAAGATCTTGAAATGATTGACAAGGAATTTTGAGCAATAATTCTAAGGAAACTGAATAAGATGCAAAAAGATTCAGTTAGACAAGACAATGAAACAAAATGAGAAAAAGTATGCAGGATTTTAAAGAGGAAATGTACAAAGAAATCAATGCCCAGAGCTTGTGGAGCTGAAGGATTCATTCAACAAAATAAAAAGCACAACAGCTTAATCAAGGTAGAACAAGAAGAAAAAGAGAATTTCTGACCTTGGAGATGACCTGTTTGAAATAACACAGGGGGAAAAAAAAAAGAAAGAGGAATTTTAAAGAATTGAAGAAAATCTAAGAGAGCTCTCCAATGTCCAAATCATGGGTATTCCAGAAGGGGAGAGAAAAAGATATGGCATTGTAAATTGTTCAATGATAGCAGAAAACTTCCTAGGTATAGGGAGAGATACAGATCTTCAGATTTAGGAAGCTCAAAGATCCCCAAAGATATTCAATCTGAAAAGGTCCTCTCCAAGACATGTTATAGTCAAATTGCAAAACTCAAAGACAAAGAAAGAATCTTAAAAGCTATAAGAGAGTAGTGTCAAGCCACCTACAAGGGATCTCCTATCGGACTAACGTCAGACTTTTGTCAGAAACCCTAAAAGCCAGAAAATAATGGTACTGTATATTCAAAATACTAAAAGACAAAAATTACCAGCCAAGCATACTTTACCCGGCAAGGCTATCCCTCCAAAAATGAAGATTTAGTTGTATACTATCCAGAAAAACAAAAACTGTGAGAGTTCACTGCCACACAACCAGCCTTACAAGAAATTCTCAAGGGAGTACAAGGTTTGGTACCTGAAACGCTACTATCACTAACATGAATAATCAGGAAAGAACAAAACCCACTAGTAAACTAAAAATGCTAACAATAAAGAGAAAAAAAAGTTTATCTACCATCCCAAGAAACCAACAAACATAGAAGACAAACAGTAAATCAGAAAGAAAGGAACAAAAGATATTTAAAACATCCAAACAAAAATCAATAAAATGCCAGGAGTCAATCAACACTTTTCAATAATAACTCTTCATGTAAAAGGATTAAATTCCCCATTCAAAAGACAGAGACTGACTGATCAGATTAAAAAGATGGACCCAACATTGTGCTGCCTTCAAGAGACTCACCTCACCTATAAAGACACACATAGACTAAAAGTGAAAGGATGGAAAAAGATATACCAATCAAATACAAATGAAAAATAAGTGGGAGTGCTATTCTTATATCATGCAAAATAGACTTTAAACTAAAAACCATAAAAAAAGATAAACAAGACCACTTTATAATGATAAAAGGATCTATCCAACAAGAAGACATAACAATCATAAATATATATGTACCTAACTTTAGAGCAGCCAAATTTATAAAGCAAACACTATTAGTCCTGGAGAAAGAGATAGACACTAACACTGTAGTAGTAGGGGAACTGAAAACCCTACTCTCAACATTGGACAGATCATTTAGGCAAAAAATCAACAGAGAAACACAAGATCTAAACAACACTTTAGGCCAATTGGACCTGGCAGATATCTACAGAACATATGATCCAACAACCTCAAAATATTCATACTTCTCATCAGCACATGGAACATTCTCCAGGATAGACCACATGTTAGGTCACAAATTAACTCTCAACAAATTCAAAAAAATTGGAATTATTCCATGTATTTTTTTAGACCGCAATGTACTAAAACTATACATCAAGAACAAGCAAAACTCAAAACTATACAAATACATGGAAATTAAACAACATTCTATTTATTGACATATAGGTCCAAGAAGAAATTAAAAAGGAAATCAAAAAATGTATTGAAACTAATGGAAATAATGAAACATCATGCCAAAACCTGTGGGATACTGCAAAAGCACTACTAAAGGAGAAATTTACTGCATCAAATGCTTGCTTCAGAAGAATGGAAAGATGGCAAGTGAACAACCTAACACTTCACCTTAAAGAACTAGAAAAACAAGAATAAGCCAAACTGAAATTTAGTAGACAAAAAGAAATAATTAAGATCAGAGCAGAACTAAATGAAATAGAAACCCTAAAAATGATACAAAAGATGAATGGAACAAAAACTTGGTTTTTTAAAAAGATAAATAATATTGACAAACCATTGACAAAGCTAACTAAGAAAAAGAGAGAAGACACAAATAACAAAAATTAGAAATGAAAATGGTGATATTACATCTGATACCTCAGAAATATAAGGAATCATTAGAGACTGCTATAAACAACTATATGCCAACAAATTTTCAAATCTGGAGGAAAAAGATAAATTTCTGTACACACACAAACTACCAAGACTAAGCCAAGAAGACATATAAATTCTGAACAGACAAATAACAATCAAAGAGATTGAATCTGTTAAGAGCAGTCTTCCAACAACAACAAAAAAGCCTGGGAACAGATGGCTTCACTGCAGAATTCTACAAAACATTTAAGAAGAATTAATACCAATTCTCTACAAACTATTCCAAAAAATTAAAACAGAAGCCATTCTCCCAAACTTATTCTATGAGGCAAGCATCATTCTGATCCCCAAACCAGACAAAGATACAACAAAAAAAGACAACTACAGACCAATATCTTTGATGAATATAGATGCAAAATGCTCAATAAAATACTAGCTAATAGAATACAGCAACACATACATAAAATTATGCACCATGATCAAGTGGCATTCAGCCCAGGGATGCAAGTTTGGTTCAATACATGCAAATCAATAAATGTGATACACCACTTCAATAAAATCAAATGCAAAAACCACATTACAAGCCTATGGCCAGTATCTTTCTGAATGGGGAAAAATTGAAAGCTTTTCCCTTAAGAACAGGAATGACACAAGGATGCTCACTCTCACCACTCCTATTCAACATAGTGTTGGAAGTACTAGCCAGAGCAATCAGGGAAGAGAAGGAAATAAAGGGAATTCATATTGGAAAAGATGAAGTCAAACTGTCCTTGTTTGCAGATGATATAATCCTATATGTAGAACAACCTAAAGACTCTACAAAAAAACCTCTTAGAGTTAATAAATGATTTCAGCAAAGTTTCCAGACACAAAATCAGCATGCAAAAATCAGTATCATTTTTATACTCCAACAATGGTCTAACAGAAAAAGAAATCAAGAAAGCTAACCCATTTACAATCGTCAGCAAAAAAGTAAAATAACTAGGAATAAATTTAACCAAGGATGTGAAAAATCTCTACAACAAGAACTACAACCACTATTGACAGAAATCGAAGAGGACACCAGAAGATGGAGATATATCCCATGCTCTTGGATTGGAAGAATTAACATTGTGAAAATGTCTATACTACTCAAGATGATCTACAGATTCAATGTAATGCTCATCAAATTTCCAATGACACTTTTCTCAGAATTGGAAAAAAACAATCCTAACATTCACATGGAATATCAAAAGATCGCAAATAGCCAAAGCAATTCTGAGAAAAATAAATAAATAAATAAAGCTGGAGGCGCAATACAATCTGACTTTAAACTATACTACAAAGCTATAGTAACCAAAACACCATGGTACTGGCATAAAAACAGACACACAGATCAATGGAACAGAATAGTGAATCCAGAAATCAGTCCATGCACTTACAGCCCTTCTGATCTTTGACAAAACCATGTATGTCTACATACTGGAGTAGAGATATACCTCTTTAGTTAATGGTACTGGGAAAATTGGACATTCATATGTAGGAGAATGAAACTAGACTTGTATGTCTCAACATATACCAAAACCAACACAGAATGGATTAAAGAATTAAATATATGTTCTGAAACAATAAAACTCCTTAAAGAAAACATAGGAGAAACACTCCAGGAAGCAGGATTGGGTATAGGCTTTACAAATATGACCCCAAAAGCTGGCAAGGATGTAGAGAAAATGGAACCCTCCTACACTGTTGGTGGGACTTCAAAATGGTTCAGCCTTTACGGAAAATGGTATGTAGGTTCCTCAAACAATTACAGATAGATCTGTCATATCATCCAACTATTCCACTGCTGGGTGTGGACCCAGAGGAATGGAAATCATCATGTCAAAAGGATACCAGTCCTCCTATATTTATTGCAGCACTATCTACAATAGCCAAGAGTTGGAACCAGCCTTAATGCCCATCACTGAATGAGTGGATAAGGAAAATGTGGCATATCTACAATGGAACACTACTCTGCTATAAAAAAAAAAAAAAAAAAAAAAAAAAAAAGAAAAGAAAAAGAAATACTATCATTTAGTGTAGCATGAATGGACTTGGAGAAAATTATATTAAGTGAAATAAGCCAGGCACAGAAAGAGAAATACATGCTCTCACTTATTTGTGGGGGCTAATATAAATAAATAAATTTACAAACAAATAAATGGGAGGGGGAATAAACAGAAGATGCAACAATTCTTTGAACTTGTTAAGACAAGTGAACAGATATGATGTTGATGGGGGGTGGGTAGGGCGAGGGCGGGAGGAAAAGGAGGAATTAGTAAAGGGACACAAAAATCAAATACATTTTATATTGATAAATTAAAATAAAGAATGTGGAAAGAAAAGACTGTGTATTCTGTAATTGTTGAATGAAATGTTCTCTAGATATCTGCCCAGTCCAATTGGTGTAAAGTATAGTTTAAATCCTGTGTTTCTCTATTGAATTGTTGCCTAAATGATATGTCTAATGTTGAGAGAGGGGTGTTCAGGTCCCCAGCTATTATCATATTGGGGTCTATCTCTTTCTTTAGGTCTAATAGTGTTTGCTTTGTATATATGGTTATTCTGGTGTTAGTTGCATATATATTTATGATTATTATATCTTCTTGCTGGATAAGTCCCTTTATCATTATGTAATGGCCTTCTTTGTTTCTTTTTATAGTTTTTCTGTTAAAGTCTATTTTATGCAATATAAGAATAGCTACTCTTGCTCAATTTTGGTTTCCGTGGTATATCTTCTTCATCTCTTCCCTATTAGTCTGGGTCTGTCTTTAGAGGTGAGGTGAGTCTCTTACAGATAGCATATGGTTGGGTCTAGTTTTTGTCTAATCAGTCATTCTATATCTTTTAAGTAGGGAATATAATCCTTGTACATTTCAGTTTGATATTGACTCCTGGCATTTTATAGATTTTCTTTTGGATGTTTTAAATATCTTTGGTCCCTTTCTTTCCCTTTTATTGTTTCTCTTTGATCTTTGTTGTTGTTGTTTTTTTTTTTTTTTTTTTTTTTTTGGAGGCAGTAAGATAAAGTTTCTTTCTTTCTTGTTTGCATATTTGTTCCACCGCTGGGCTTTGCTCTTTCCTGTGTATTCATGATAGTGAATGTTTTCTTGCAGGCCTCGTCATGTTGAGATGAACTCACAGTTCTTGTTTTTCTGGAAAATACACTATTTTTCCTTCACTTGTGAGGGATAACCTTGATAGGTATGGTATTCTTTGCTGGCAGTGATTTTCTTTTATTATTTTGAATATATCATCCAATTCTTCTGGTCTCTAGAGTTTCTGTTGAGAAGTCTGCTGTTATTCTAACCAAGACTCCCTTATACATGACTGGATGCTTTTCTATTGCTGTTTTTAGGTTTCTCTCTTTGTTTTTGGCTTTTTCTAGTTTGACTACAATATGTTTTAGAGAGGACCTTTTTGAATTAAATCTCTTTGGGGATCTTGGATCCTCCCGCATCTGAAGGTATATGTTTCTCCCAAAATATGGGAAGTTTTCCATTATTATGTCATTGAATATGTTTTCAATACCTTTTCCTTTCTCCTCTTCCAGAACACACATGATGCAGATATTTGTGTGCTTAAGGTTGTGTGGTTGCCCTCATAAATTTTCTTCATTTTTTAAAATTATTTTTTCTTTCTTTTTTTGTTAACCTGGGTTATTTCAAAAAGATTGTCTTCAAGATCAAAAATTATTTTTTCTGCTTGTTCTAGCCTGTTGCTTAAGATCTTGCTTGTGTTTTTTTATTTTGTTGAATAAATCCTTCAGTTCCAGTTCTTTCTGTTCTTTTTTTAAGGTATTAATCCTTTCGTAAATTTCATCCTTCATATCCTGGAAAGTTTTCACATTTCACTGAGCTGTCTAATTAATTCCTATTGTATTTCAGTGAGTTTCTTTAAGATTTTTAATCAAAATTTCTCTTCTGTAATTTCAAGGGTTTTCTGTTCTATGAAATCTGGTCCTTGAAAATTGTTGTATTTCTCTGGCGGTGATATATTTTATTGGTTTTTTTTGTATTTTTAATATTTCTATGTTGGTGTCTGGTCATCTGGTAGAGCAGTTACTTCTTGTATTACTCTGGAGTTTGCTGTGAGGAGAGAGACTCTCTCCTGTAGATGCGTTTTGTATTGATCATTGAGTAGGGTATTTTAGTATTGGCTCTGGGTATATGCAGTAGTGCAGTCTCCATGTGAATAATTCAGCTGTATTCAATGTTGAAGTTGTGTGTTAGTGACTCTGTGGCCTAGGCACTGGAGTACTTAGTGGTTCCTTGCTGTAGTTAGTGACACTGTATTGGGTTGTGGAGTACATGGGCAAAATCTTGAGCTGCTGGGTGAAGTGCCTGGGTACCTTGTCAGTTTTTGGCTGGGGCAGGTGACCCTGGGAGGTCTTGTGGTTCACTGGCCAGTGACCTATGATCCTGATGGGGTATGCTGAATTGCCTCAGCTTAAATGGGTGACCCTGGGCAGGGTTTCTCTTTTATCATTCCCACAGGTTGATACTTCCCCTGGGTCCTTGCCTCCCTTGGTGGGAGGATGGGTTGGTGGTGGCTGGGAATTCGTCTGTATGCTTTTTGACTATCATTGGTTTTTGTGCTCTCTGGAGTCTCTGTGTGTTTCTCTCCCAGTGCTAAAGCAGTTGTGTGTACTGCAAACATAGCTCCCACCTCTGAATGCGTGACTACAGTGGTAGCATAATTCCCCTTGTGGTTTGGACCACAGTAATATAGGTCTGTGCCTGCTTACTACTTTCTGGTAGCTCTGCTTGTGTTCCTCCTACATCAATGTGTAGTGGTGATGGTAGGTTCTGCTTATGGCCAGTTTGACTGGTTCAGTGATTGCATGGATGGTCGCAGGCTGTGTAAACAGCAGGAGCCATGCTGCAAGTGACAGAGTCCCACACCCAGCTGGTATGGCTACTGCTTCACCATTAGCAGGGTGTTCTGCGCACAGCCAGGCTGGCTGGTACAGCTGCTTGGGAACTATGTCATTTTTAAATGGGTGATCTTCTTTGGTTTCTGAAAACACTTCTATCCTCTAGTCTGTTCAGTTTTCAATATGGTAGTAACTTGTGGTTCCCATAACCCTCCCCACACCTTTATAAATAGTTCCTTTATTAAAGCTTCCTTGAATTATTGTAATTTGAAAATGCCATCTATTTCTTATAGTGACAATGACAGATAAATGTACTGTAAGTAAAATCTGGAAAAAGATACGTTAAAATAGGGGGCATAAACCAATGAAGTGTTGGGATAAACTGAGAAATACACTTCTTAGAGTTTCAAAATTATTTAATAAAACATAATAGGATTAAATATAAAAATATTTTATTTTAATTATACCTTGAGATCATGCACGTAGTATTTGTTTAGTTATGTGGAATAAATTTTCTCAATGTAATTCTGTGTTATAATGAATAAAGAAAAATGTAATCATTTAAAGAAATATCAAAAGTCATTTAATTAATTTAAGATCATTAAATAAAAATCTTTTAATAAAATAGGAATAGCACTAAGGGGTAAGTTCAGTTTTATGACAGTACTGGTTAGGCATTATTTATTTTATATCCAATAAAATGTGGCGAAAATATTTTTCTACTTTTTGTGTTCTTCAATATTTCGTTTAAGTTTAATGCTATAAAAATTAAATATTAACTAAGAGTTAGAATTGAGTTAGAATTACAATCATGAGAACTAAAAAAATAAATACACACAAAAGGCTTTAGCTTCAGTTTACCCCAAAAGGAGATATACAATTCATATAAAATTTTATTTAATATTCAACTTAAATCCACAACATAAGACTCTTCTTGGAAGGTATTATAAAACATCAACTATTTAGTCATTGTACATATGAGCATTTTTTGTATTTGGCTACTGTTTATAAGTAAAACATCAAGCAACAAATTCATGAATCTGTGTTTATATTCTTCTTTTCAAGATTGATTTTGTGTTTAACTGAGCATGAAAGTCCGCACTTGAAAAAAATGCAAAGATATGAACTTTAAATATAAATATATTTATTCAGTGTGGTAATTGAGTTATAGGCTTTTCACTTCTAAAACATACATTTCTCCCTGTAAATGTGGATTGTGTATTCATATATATTTATATGAGTATATATAAATATATACACTTAGACATATATTATTGGTTGTCTGTTATTAACACATATTACCATATTTTAAGCAATAACCTAAATATATTTTAGTGAGTTCTTCCTATTTATATTCTTAAAACTATAATTTTTTAGAAAGGTTCAAAAAGCAATACTTGTTAAAAGACCTTAGGAAGACTATTGCTCACGGGAATGTTATGCATATATGCTGTTAAAATAAAACTCTCTCTGGATTTTAAAGACAAAACTCCATTCACTAATGCAATTTATTAAAATGGGATATACTTTACTACATGGCAAGAACTCTACTACAAACTTACTTTAACACTAAAAACAGTTCCATTTATGATAACATCAAAAAGAACAAAACGCTTACAAATAAATTTAGTCAAGGAAATGAAAGATCTGTACCCTTAAAACTAAAAAACAATGATGAAAGAAATTGAAGAAGACACAAATAAATGGCAAGATATCCATGTCTGTGGATTGGGAGAAGTAACATTGTTAAAATGTCCATAAACCCAAAGAGATCTACAGGATGTAAGCAATCTGTATCTCACTCATATGTAAAAGTTAAAAAAGTTGATTACATAGAAATAGAAAGTAGGATAGTCATTACTCAATGTTGAGAAGAGTAGGGGGGGGGCATATGGAGGTGTTCGTTAACTGACACAAAATTACAGATAGGAGGAATAAGTTCCAGAGTGCTATAACACTGGAAGGTAACAATAGTTAATAACACTCTATTGTATACTTTCAACCTAGAAGAGAACATTTTGAGTGTTCCCAAAACAAAGAAATTATATATGATTAAGGTGATGGATATACTAATTCATCTGACTTGATCTTTGCAGATGACATGATCCTATATAGAGAAAGAACTGAAGACTCTACCAAAATAACTCTTAGATCTGATTACTAATTTCAGTAATGTTACAGGCTATACAATCAATTCCCAAAATTCAGTTGTATATAAATCCTCCAATAATGAACTAACAGAAAGAGAAATCAGTAAAGTAAACCCATTTTCAATAGTCACCATTAATTAATTAATTAAAATACCTAGGGATCAATTTAACCAAAGAGGTGAAAGATCTCTACAATGAGAACTACAAATCACTACTGAATAACATGAAAAGTTGGAAAGACATTCCATGCTCTTGGATTGGAAGAATCAACATTGTGAAAACGTCCATACTACATAAAGTGATCTACAGATTCAATTAAATCCCCATCAAAATACCAATGACATTCTTCACAGAAATAGAAAAAAAGAATCCTAACATTCATATTGAACAACAAAAAACCCCAAATAGCCAAAGCCATCTTGAGCAAAAAAGTAATAATAAACCCAGAGGCAAAATGCTACCTGACTTCAAATTATACTACAAAGCTATAGTAAATAAAACATCATGGTACTGGCATAAAAATATACACTCAGATCAATGGAACAGAACAGACAACTCAGAAATCAGCCCACAGAATTACAGCCATCTGATCTTTGACAAAAGCAACATACATTGGTGAAAAGACTGCCTCTTTAATAAATGATTATATGAAAATCAGATATCCATGTGTAGAAGAATGAAATTAGACTCTTAGCTCTCACCATATACCAAAATCAACTCAAAATGGATTAAAGGCTTAAATATAAGAACCAAAACTATAAAATTATTAATGGAAAAAATAAGGGAAACACTTTAGGAGATTACACTGGGAAAAACTTTATGAATAAGAACTTAAAAGCACAAGCAACAAAGATATAATAAACAAATGGGATGATATCAAAGTAAAAAGCCTCTGCACAGCAAAGGAAATAATCAATAAAGTGAAATGACAACCTATAGAATGGGAGAAAATACTTGCCAACTACACATCTGACAAGGGATTTATATCTAGAATATACAAGAAACTCAAACAACTATACAGCAAAAAAAAAAAAAAAAAAACCCACAAATAACCCAATTAAAAATGGGCAAAGGAGCTGAATGGATATATTTTGAAGGAAAATGTACAAATGGCCAACAGATGCAAAAAAGAAAAAAATGCTCTACATCACTAATCATCAGGGAAATGCAAATTAAAACCACATTGAGATGTCATTTCACCCCAGTTAGATTGGCCATCATCAAAAAGACTGAAAACAACAAATGCAGGCAAGGATACGGAGAGAGGGGAGCTCTCCTATGCTGTTGGTGGGACTGTATATTAGTACAGCCACTATGGAAAAGAGTACAGAGGTTTCTCAAACTAAAGATAGATCTACCATGCAATCCAGCAAACCCACCTCTTGAGTTTTTTATAGCAAAGTAGTATTCCAAAAAAAAAATACTACCATTCATAGCAACATGGATGGACTTAAAGAAAATTATATTAAGTGAAATAAGTCAGACACAGAAAGAGAAATACCATGTTCTCCCTTATTTGTGGGAGCTAATAAAAATAAATAACTTTACAAACAAACAAATGGTTGGGCAGGGAAGAAGATACAATAATCCCAACAATTCCTTGAACTTGTTAAGACAAGTGAACAGATATGATGTTGTTGGTGGGGAGGGGGCATAGGAAGGGCGGGCGGATAAGGAGGAATTGTAAAGGGACATGAAAATCAACTGCACTGTATATTGATAAATTAAAATAATTTTTTAAAAAATTGTATTAAAAAAGGGATACATGCACTGCATGTTCATCACAGATACATTTACAATAGCCAAGATATAGAACCAACCTATATATCCTTTGAGAGATGACTGTACAAGGAAAATGTGGTATATGTACACAATGAATGCTACTTAGCTATAACAAAGAATGGAATTCCACCTTTCGCAGCAACATGGATGAGTTTGGAGAAAATTATGTTAAGTAAAATAAGCCAGGCACAGAGGGAAAAATTCCACATTTCCTCACTCATAAGTGGGAGGTAAGAGAGAAAGAAGGAAAGAAAGACCACAGTGGTCTTAGACTTGCAGAGGGAGAGAGAGAACCTAGGGTTGTGGACAGAGTGGGGGTGAGAAGGAAGGGGGGAAAGTCAGAGGGTGATTGGGGTGTGGTTGTACAGGGGAAAGGGAGAATAATGGCAATTTGTGGTAATGGGCATGCTGATATTGATGTGATTGATGTGATCATTACCTATTGGGCACAGATGTTGATGATAAAGTTTGTAACCTATGAATATGTATAATCAATAAAAAATTGATAGATATGCTAATTATCGACTTGATCTTTGTACACATGTATCACACTCTACCTCATAAATATGTACAACTACTATGCATTAATGAAAAAGTACTAATAGTACTGAAATAAAAATTTCAATTTTCACAAAAATAGAAAAAGGGATTCTAAAATTTGTTTAGAACTGCAAAATACCATAAATAATTAAAACAATCTTGAAGAAAAAAAACATGTTTGTGGAATCACACTTCCTAATTTAAAATTATATTATAAAGGTATAGTGATCAAAAAAATGTATGGCACTGGCATAAAAATAGACACAGATCAATGGAACAGAATAGAAGTTCTGGAAATAAACCCAATTATACATGGGTAACTAATTTTGAACAAGCCAATCCAGAAGACACAGTGGAGAAAGGATAGTGTCCTCAATAAATGATTTTGGAACAATTGGATTTCCACATGCAAACAATAAAATTGGAAACTTTTCTTATACCACACACAGAAATCAACTAAAAAATGGCTTAAATCCCTAAATGTAAGACCTGAAGCTGTAAAACTCCTAGAAAAAAACAGGGGGAAAGGCTTTTTGATATTGGTGTTACATTTTTTTTGTATATCACACCAAAAGGTCAGGCACCAAAAGTGAAAATAAACAAATGAGACCACATTGAACTAAAAAAACTTCTGCACAGCAAAGGAAACAATCAACAAAATAAAAAGGCAGCCTGTGGATTGGGAGAAAGTATCTTCAAACCATATATCTAAAATGAGTTAATATCAAAATATTAAGGAACTCACACAACGCAATAGAAATAAAAAATGGGCAAAAGACGAATAGATATTTCTCCAGAGAAGACATAAAAATGGCCAACAGATCTATGAAAAGGTGCTCAATATCACTTAATCTTCTGGGAAAGACAATCCAATATCACCAGGAGATATCCCTCACACCTATCAGGATGGCTATTATCAAAAAAACATAAAGTAAAAATTGTTGCTTAGGGTGCAGAGATAGCAGAACATTTATACACTGTTAGCGAGAACTCAAGTTGGTGCAGCTAATATGGAAAACGGTAAGTTTCTAAAGAGATTAAAAATAGTACTACCATAAGACCCAGCAATCCCTCTATTGGATATATCCAAAGGGAATGAAATCAGCACCTCATAGAGATATCTGAACTCCCAGATTCATTGCAGCATTATTCACAATAGAGAAGATATGGTAACAACCTAAGTGACCATCAATAGATAAGTGGATAAAAAATTATATGTATACACACACATATGCATATGTATATACAAACACATGCATAATGAATATTATTCAGCCTTGTAAAATGAGAGTTACTGCCATTTGCAACAATTAGATGAATCTGGAAGACATTATGCTAAGTGAAATAAGTCAGGCACAGAAAAAAAAATATTGTATCGTCTTATATGCCTTACATATGGAATGCAAAAAAAAAGTCAAATAAATAGAGAGTGGAACAACAGTTATTAGAGGCAGGGAGGGGAAGGACATAGGGAGAAGTAGGCCAAAGGGTATAAATTGGTAGTTATGTAGCATGAATAAGTCTAGAGATGAAATGTACATCATGAGGACTACAGTTAATAATACTGTATTACATCCTGAAAATTTGTAAAGGGGTAGATTTGGCGTGCTCTTACCACTCACAAAAGGGCAAATATGAAAGATGATGGATATTTTAATATTTGACTATAGTCATAAATTCATCATGTAAATATCACAGTGTATAGGAAAATACCATATTGTATGCCTTAAATATATACATATATATAGAATAAAAAATAAATTAAAGAAAAATATTGCCATTAAGTTATCATCCTCTAGATATTTCAACTAATTAATTCATATTTTAAAGAATGTTCAGTTACTGAACTAATTAGCTCATTATTCTTTTGAACTTGAACAAGGTGAAGCAAAAAAAAAAAAAAACAGAAAAAAGAAAAGGATATTAAAAAGGATGTTCTAACATGAATTTCCTGATGTTTTCTGTGCCCTAAATTTTTTGTCATGATGTCCATTTTTCCCTTTCTGTTGCCAGCATTAGGAAAAATGGTTTCTGACAGGCCCTACAGAGCAGCAACCTCTAGTAATATGCTCTTGGGAAGATTAGATTTAAAACTAATTTCACAGGAGAAAATCAGTGAAGATTACTATCCTTAGGAAATGTTTCTAAAGAGCCAATTTCTTCATTAATTCAGAGAAAATTAGACTTATTTTTAAAAGTCATAGTGTATGTTTTTAATCAATGAAGTGAATGCTTCAACTTGACTCAGTTTGTCCTCACATTTCCTAAATGTATCTCTAGTTTATGAAATACTACGTGTATATCTACATTAAGATCTTTAGCTTACTATGAAAAGCAGAAGGTGGTGCAGACAGGAAAGAAATTCACAACCTGGAATCTGATTTAAAATATTCGCAATTAACTAGGATAATAAGCTGTAACATCTCTCATGAAAAATAGGTTATTGTATAATATGTAAAACACACCAACAAACATAATATCTAAATTAATAGAAATACAGTTTACCAAAATCCCTAAGTAAAGTTATTTGAAAAAAAATGGCTTATAAAATTTTTATTAAAAAATGTTAATCTATGCCAACAAAAAGTGTTTCTTGAATCTGTGAATGAAACAAATAAGTTATTTAGAAATGAAGTTGATATTTCAAACAATTTGCAGTTATTTACTGTTTATATTTTAGATAGTTGTTCCTAAAGATAAAATTATGTAGGTAGGTTTTATATATCTCTAGTTGTTGGAGTAAACCATTTACAAGGCAATAGGAAAATATTTGAGGACCATGAGTTATATTTTCTTGTGACACATTTTACAAAAATTTATTTTGTATGCATATATGATGTAGCTCTTTTGCTTAAACTGCCAAAAAGTTAGAGTCAACACTTTAATTAGCCTACATTGTTAAAATTAATAAATCATTCATAGCTCCCATTCTCTATTAGCCATATACTTTTTCTAAGAAAGGAAGTACATATTGTCCTGCTCGCCTTTTACTTAAATTTGGTGGAATAAAGATCTTTTAATGAGGATTTGAATTAAAAAAAACTGGTTAAGCTAAACTCATTTGTAAATCTCTCTAGCATATAATTTGTTTTACAGGCTTTGATTAGTGTTTTTGCTAGTCATGATTAATTTGGTTATAATCAAGTAATGATATTGAAAATTGCTTTATTATTTTTTTGTTTGGCTGTTTTAATGTGCCTATGTTCTGTAAAACAGTTTAAAACCATAGGCAATCCCTGGACTTCACTGCTTCTTAATCAAAATATGTAGATAAAAACTACTTTCTTTATCCTTTTTTTTATAGAAGAGCAAGTAAGAGTGTATATAAAGGCATCTTTAACATGCAATATGCATCTTCTTTTTCACTAATATGTTTATGTGGAATGGCATACCTTCATATGTGTGTACTATATTAAGGCATTTAAAAGATCTAACAGTTAATTCCAACAGATGGGTTTGGTGCACTGGACCACATTTGCTCAGCACACATAATGTAAGCACATTATGTGTCATAGACGGACTTCTAAGATAGCCTACAATAATACTACTTCCCACTACTCATACCCATGTGTCATTCCCTCCACTTGAATGTGACTTAGACCTAGTTACTCATTTTCAAAGAATAGAAAACAACAAAGTCATTAGGTTACGAAAGACATTGACTTCCATGTTCATTGTAGACTCTCTCTCTATTGCCTGCTTGGCTTGGATGTTTTCGATGTTTGGCTGTGATACTGAAGATATTGTTGTGGCTTTTGTATCAGTCAGATATGAACTGAGACCTTTAGTTCAATTAGACCTGTAATTCAGTTAGCTTACAAAGAACTGAATGCCACCAACAAACAGGTGAGCCAGATTAGAAGTTAATTCCTCTCTATTTAAGCCTTAAGGTGACTAAATCCCCAGGTGACATTTTGATCACAGACTTTTGAGAGCCTCCGAAGCAGAGGGCCCAGGTAAGCTGTTAGGATTCCTATCTCACAGAAACTATGAAATAATAAATGTATGCTGTTTTAGGCCACTAAGTTTTGGAATAATTTGTTATACAGCAATTGTTAATTCTTATAGCAGGGCTGAAAGTTCCATGCACTGCTAACTTCTCCAAGCTATAGAGAACTAAATTGCATGAAGCTACATCCCAGAAGTACATCCCTCAATCAACTGAGGTAGGAGTCAACGTGTAAATTCCTCAGTCTTTTCATCCTCCAATAGGACTCTTTTAAAGTATGTTCTTTGCGGTATATCAGAAGGTCTACAGTGTGATTGAGTGTTATGTCACATATGACAGATAAAGAACAAAACAGAGCCTCCAGGAAAGATGGGATATTAGAACATGTTGGATGGAGTAAACAGAGCAACAGACACCACCAACATAATTAATATTCTTGAATCAGATCTCAGCACTCTGGTATCCTCTTACCAAAAAAAAAAAAAAAAAAAAAAAAAGATAAATAATTATCAGTTGTGGTTCTCTGAAACCAAAAGTTTACTGAAAGTTATTCTCTGTGTAGTCAGGTAGATTCTGCTATTGAATATGATAGGAGATTAGGAAGCTTGTGATTTATGTCAGTGGATATGCATTTGATCTCTGTTTTGCTCTGCTATAATCCTGAAATTGGAAGAAATATAATGTTAGCCTAGTCATTTCATGCATCTTTCTAGGTTTATCTTTTTTTCTCAAGTGACTAGCTTCAGCCTAGAATTTTAGTCATTTCATGTGGGAAAGGGGACAAATTTCAACCTGTTCTTCAGTTGCCTCTAATTTTGTTTATACCCTCCATTGATACAGTAGTCTTATTTCAAATTTTGCTCAGGAAGCTGAGCTATAATTTCTTCATATGTGAACTTATATTTTCCTATTTTTGTCTTTTAATATTAAAGTCAATTCTGTCTTTTAAAACTGAAAGAGAAGCAAGAGAAAAGAAATTAAGGAGACTTCTTCCCCTCTGTCATTTGTAGACTTATATACATTGCAATATTTAACCAACTGTCTTCCTTGGTAATTGTGATGGTTAGTCTTATGTGTCAACTTTTCTAGACTATGGTACACAGTTAATTAATCAAACACTAATCTATGTGTTTCAATGAAGGCGTTTTGTAATTTTGGTTAACATCTAAACTCAGTTGGCTTTATGTGAAGATTCCCCTAAGTAATGTGAGTGGGCCTCATACAGTCAGTTGCAGGCCTTAACAAAACCTGAAGTTTCCTTGAGAAAAAGAAATTTTGCCTTGAAATTGCAGCATCAGATCCCGCCTGGCTTTCCAGTCTGCCCTGAAGATTTCAGACTTCCCAGCCCCCACAATTATGCCAACCAATTCCTTAAAATAAATTTCTTTACCTCTCTGTATGTATGTATATGTCCATCTGTCCATCTATTTAAGTATCTACCAATTCCTATTCTATTTTTCTGGAGAACTCTAATACAGTAATCTAACCATATTACATGTTGTGTAAAAATGTTTCTGTATTAGGTAGCTATTGATACAATAATGTGCATGAAAACCATCCTAAAATTCAGGGGCATAAAACAAATAGCATTTAATATCATGGTCACATGTGTGTTGTTCAGCTGGGGTTGCTTTGCTTATCTTGGCTGAAATCAGCTGGGCTTGACTCCAAGCTTTGCATTGGATCCGTACATCATCCTAATGCGTCTCCTTGGAACAGAGAACTACATTGGCTTCTTTTTTCTCATTTTAACAGCAGAAATGTAAGAGATAGCTGAGCAGAAAATACTATGGCTCTTATTTCCTAGGCTTGGAAATGGCACACTATTACCTCCACCATATTCTCTTGGCTAGATTAAGTCATATAGCCAAGTAAGATACCTAGAGAGTGGGAGGTGCACTCTACCTCTAATGGGAGAACCCACAGTCTCAGGGCAAAAGACATTTATAAACGGAGAGGTGAAAACTTGAAATAATGTTGCAATCTATCACAGCTGTCATAGTCAAATACATTTAGAAAATATTATGCTCTGTAATGGTTTTCTTAGAGAGACCTAATTTACTTTAGCATAGTAAGACACTATGAACTCTTATAAGAAACATAACTATTGCTAAGTTTACATAACACAAAATTTCCCTCTGTTTTTGTAAAATATTTGTTAATAATCCACTGTACTTCTTGTTCTGCAGAAATCATGTAGGAAACAATTTTTCTACATTCCACATTCACAAGTTTGTTGTATCTAATGAGTTTCACAACACTTGAACTTGTAAAATAATACCCATAGATAAAGAAATTACAAAGAAAACTTTGTTGTTCATTAAATTTGTACTGCAGGAAGAAAAAAAGTAAAGGCCACATCCCAATTTTTAACACGTCAAAAATTACAGGCACTCTTTTATACCTAAGTGTGCCAAAATTGGCTTGTTTATCAGCAGAGGAAGTGAGGTCTCATCGCATGAAAGTAAGAAAGACCTCACAACACTCAGTAGGAGAGGAAAAGACCAGGCAAGAGTTAATAAACTTTAAAATGTCTATTGCAAAGTAATATTGATCATGCTCATATGAAAGTGATCACAGTATCTGTCAACTAAAATACTGAAAAAAAAAAAAAAATATGTGTGACTGTTTGTCCACGAAAGAAAAATAAGTTCTGTTAAGTGGTCAGGATTTTTATCTAGCAGAGTAAAATTTTAAATATCTTTGTTAACTAAGATTTTTAACCATTAGAATATGTAATATGAACTTCTATTGATGATGGAAAGGGTATTATTTTCATTAAACTCCTAGTAATAATTAATGTTATGAACTCCAAATAGTTTTCTGAATTACTATCTGCTTATAGTGAAGTTTTAATTTTTATTTACATTGTCATTAATGAAGTAGCCCATTAATTTGTGTATTTCCAGAGTTAGGAAAGCCAACTATCTCTGAACTCCAAACATCAAGAATGTATGTTACCCCAAGTCATTTTCATGTCTTTCTCATTAAATATACTTGATGTGAAAATCTTCAATCTATATTGTAGAGGTTAATGTGTGATTTTCTTAAAGGTAAAAGAAGGCAAAAGTTCATGAATCAAACAGTGCCATTAACTACATGGCCCTTGTTTTCCCAATCTAATTCCTGAAAAAAATAAAGGCATCTAATTGATAGTAAACAAGGTATGAGCTTTATTACTTATAATAAGTAAAATTGAGGAGAAAAATCTTAATTTAGTGAATGCATTTGTTCGGTAATATTCCTGCCTGAATTAGATAGACTTGACCACCAATTGTAGGAAAAAATAAGAAAATGAAAGCCCTTCACTTCCTTTCTGTGGCTCCTTTTGGGACTGCTGATGGCAAAACAAATTTTGCTTTCAAATGACTTTAGTACTAGTCAGTAAAAAATATCAATAAAATAGCTCCAAGATTATTCTATACTAAAGTCTGTGCCATTTGTCATCCCAAGTTTGGTTCACGCATGTATGACTGAAATAGTTCATCATAGGGACTGCAATGAAATTAATTGACATTCAGATACACTGTTTTAACATCACTATCTCCCATTATGAAGTTTCTAGGTGAGGTGATGCTAAAAATAAAATAAAAATTCCTTTGAAAATTAAATTCCAAAGTAAAGACCAAGGGAATTGATGTCAAAATTAATTATTTTGTATGTTAATTGTTCATAGTATGTACAGCTCAAAATTCCTTCTCCTATTCTGCTTGATCTCAGCCAGAGAGAAGTTACATCAATGATGGTATGTGTGAGGTTCTTAAATTAGGTGCATGGATTATCCTTTCCTTGGTTTGGGTTCCTTCAGAACTAAAAATCTAAGTCAGTCTGTCACACATAAGGAGGTTAAAGAAGCTATGGAAATTAGATTAGTATAATATTGAGTGCATTCACACTAAATTTGGGATGCTCTATTTTGCATACTGAAAATCTTTGTTATTGAAGTTTATGAGAGTTCTTCAAAAAGTTCATAGAAAAATGGAATTAACAGGTACTATGAATCTTTCCATGAGCTTTTTGAATTATCCTTATGTCTGTTATCCACCTGCACTGAAAATTGAAAACTAATTTTTTGCTTATTACACAATCTTTGCTGTATCCATGTGTGCTTAAGTGAGAACTGCACCTATATAGTTTAGTATCAACGGTAGCACTCAACACACTACTAACCCACAAAGCTGCTACTCTTGCACCAAAACAGTCACTCATGCTTGTACAAACCATTTTTAAGTTACAGTGACCTGAAAAAATGTCAGAGTTCTGTAAAAGATATGCTTACTGAGCCCAAGACTATATCCATCCTCTTTGTTTTTTTCCTGTAATTTTACTCACTGTTTTTAATATTCATGGCCAATGTATCAGATGCTGTGATTGGATAGGACTAAACATATATAATCCTTTCTTCCCTGCCTGAATTCAGACAGATGAGGTCAGATATCAGTTTTATTTCCAATTAGGATTGACTGGAGAATGTGGCTTATATATACAGGCACTTGAGAGTACAATTATTTTATCCTTAATATAATATAGGAAGACTTACACACCAGGCACAGGAGAAGCACGGCAATGGTAGGGCTCTCCAAAGCAGTCTATCCCCAAAACTTTCTAATACCAATGAGCTGAGAATATGTGTTTTCTGCAGGTAGAAGTGTAGAGTTAGAGGAAAGGAGACAAAACTGAGACACGCATTTTAAGCCCTTTCTCCAAAATTGTTGAAACAAATAATTCATTCTCTTTCCTTTGGGAGTAGTGAAGAAGTCATAGTACAAGGTCAGGCATGGTTCTCTTAAAGGATGGTCCTCTATTTAGAACCATAAATCAAAGGGTAAGAAGCCCGCATCTCAGCCTCACTCCAATATATGCCATGTGCCAAGTGCTAATTTGGACTGCTTCTATAAAATTATATTATTGTCCTCAAGATATTTAAAATATAGAATAAAATATAAATGTATGTAAATAATTACAACATAGTGAGGTAAGTGCTATGATAAAGATGTATAAGAGACTGTGGTGATGAAATTGAGGGGTGGGAAAATATTTCTCCCTCAGTCAGGGGAGGAGGAAGACAACGGGGCAAGATTCACAGAGCAGTAGTGTTTAAACACTCAAATACCATAACATGGCGTAAAGAAATATGCAATTTAATTAATAAAGAAATGACCTCTTAGATGGACTTTCTATTATTCCTGTGACCCTACACAAGACACTAAAGTTTTGAAATGTGTATTACCTTCAATGATACATGCAAAGTTTAGTGACTTATTTGGGACAAAATGCTAAATGCTGTTTGCGAAGATCTTTGATAGTTCATGGGGAATGTAAATTGCGTTTTCTGTGAAATTGTAGTGTTGAATAATGAAAAAATAAAAATTAACAACCATGGCTAATTAGCATTGTGCCTGACACTGAAATCTTCTGAATTTCTACATAATCATCTGTAAAATAAAGTTAATGCTTCCTATAACTCATTGTTCTCATTGAAATTAAATGAGAGGAGGTAAAATTCCTCTAACTTTCTGCAACATAATTTGATAAATAGTAAGGTTTTAGTAAATGGTAGCTTTTGTGGCTTGAGCTTTTTGTGTGATAGAGGGGAGAGCACTGGAAGCTTCTGGTTGGTCATCTTGCTGACATCACCCCTTTCCAGGCCATTTAAAAATATATGTTTCTGAAATCTATAGTATGATTCACTGAGTTCTTTGATAACTTAGGGTCAGTACTAATACATGTATATTATTATGTCTGCAAAGCAGGATGATATCAGCTTTGGTAAGGTCTTCCTCAATCGTCTCTCCTTTTATTTTTCCTTCTCTCTTCCTGCTTTTGCTTTATTTCACCAAGATTTATAATTGGCTGTTTTTTTGTGTGTGTGGTCAATAATGAAAGTTCAAAATTATAAAGCCCAAACTGACAGAACTACAAGAACAAATACAATCTTGACGACAGTTTGTAACACACATCTTAGTAACCGATAGATAACCACAAGTAACGAACAACATATTGAATATCTGATCAATACATATAAAAATTTTGAAGGTATGCACATATGTAGAATAACACAATCAACAGAACCCTACATCTATAAAGAATAAATATTTTCCCAAGAGCACATGGGATATGTACAATAGTTGATCATATTCTGAGTCAAAATATCAGTCTCAACAAATTTCAAAACTTTAAAGTTATATAATTCTCTGTCTACTGCATATTTAATGTAAAAAACTCATTTAAAAGATAATTGGGAAAGCTTATACTTTTGAAAATTAAGATATATACTTCTAAGAAAAATGAAGGTAAAAGAGGATCATAATAAAAATCACATTTTTTGAATTAAAAGATTAGAATAACATAAAATACCAAAACTTTAGAGATGCAGCTAAATCAGTGCCTGAAAGGAATTTTATATTTATATATTTATATGCTAGAAAAGAAAAAAGTCTGAATTGATGTAACTATCTCAAAAATGTGGAGACACAGCAAAAAATTTTATCTAAAGAATGTAGGAGAAAGAATACCAAATTTTAGTCAAATTTGTTTAAAAATTTAAAAATTTACATTCAAGGATCCAAAACTTTTAAAATAGGTTATTTAAATGACCAATAAAATTGATATACCTCTGGAGAAATTGATTAAAAAAAATATAAAAAAAGAAGGCACAAGTAACCACTATCAGGAATTAAAAGAGGATTTCTGTTGATACATTTCATAGACATTGTAAAGATTATAAAATTATATTGTAAAATTTTGGGTTATCAAATGACATGAAAAGAAGAGAAAAAATCAGCACTGTACACAAAAAATTCAATTGGCCTTTAAGGGGGCTAATATTTTTTAAAGAAAGTATAAATAAATGAAAACAAGGAGCTTACAAACTGTCAGTTCTATAAATAACTAAGAAATGAAAAAAATAATTCTTGAATATTATATTCTATTTAAATAAAAATGCCAAACTCTTAAAATAGAACAAATTACAAGGGCAAATAAAATGACAGTGAGTATAGGATCATCATCTCCCACTATTATCAATAGTATTAAATTCACCATTTCTTTGACTCCAAGCCTTTACTTTTGGGAATTTCTCCTAAGAAAGCAATGCAAAATATCGCCCATAATATATGCTCAAAGATATTCAATGCATCATTATAATTGCTCAAATTAGCAATAATCCAAAAGTACAGGAAAAAGGAAATGATTGAATAAATTAGGTAAATGTATACACTAGAAGCATGCAACCATTGTGACTGTAAAAAATGTAATGTCGGAAAGATTTTTATATGTACGAAAAAGGAAGAAAGATGTAAATTATTTATACAATATTTCTTTTTGTGCAAAAATGTATGTCTTTTCATCTGTTAATTCATACATAAAATTTTATGGATTAAGAGCTATAGAGGAATACACAAAAGCATATTAGCAGCCTTTATGTGGTGGGATTATAAGTGGGTGTAATTTTATTTTTTATTCTCTGTATTTTTTCTAATTAGCATTTTTGTCTTCTTTTAATCAGCAATCAATTGATAAACATAAATAGCCATAAGTGGTGAATTTATGTGCATATCCTCCCTTAAGTAATATTGTTTTAACAAGATTTCTTTCAATTTTTGATTATTAAATATCACACACTATAAATATTATTTGTTTGAAGCTTTAGTAAAAAATAATATTTTGACATACCCAAACAAAACTTTCAAAGGCATGCAGAAATGAAGACATACAGTGTAACATCTGCTTTTGTCCTGGAGTACTTACAGGTACCGATGTTGTTTTGGGCAATAGAGATTTTTAGTACACAGAAAGTAAAGAGCTCTGGAGATTAGGGTTGTGGGTGGCCATGAATGTTCAGGGAGGGCAGTACGATCTGTTTTGCAGAGATTAGTAACTCTCATATACAGTGAAATTTCACCGGTCAGTGGAAAAAATTACTGTAATTAGCCAGTCACCTTAAGTACAGATTGCAAAGTATTTAAAACCAGTGGGTTTTGTTCTACAGTCACTGTTCAGCACAACATTACTGACTTCTAAGAGTTATGTAAAAACCAGAAACGAAGCATTATAAAAATTTCCAATAGATCCAGATCTTCTTAAAAATAGTACCTTTACCAAAAGGCCAACTGACTCCATTGGAGGTTATAGGATTTTATCAATAATTCAGACAATATTAAACAAAAAGTTTTGTTTAACTTCATCTGCTTCTGACACCAGCAAACTGTTACTGATGCACAAAATTGAGTACATTAGGGAGCAGATTTTATTTACTCATTTATTTGTTTGTTTGTTTGTTTATATTTATTTTTATTGGTTATGAATATTCATGAGATACAAAGCTGATTGTCACCCGTCGTGCCCAAGATGTGAAGGCCAGATCCATACTGGCAGCATGCCCATTACTACAAATTGTGATTGTACCCCATGTCCCCCATCCAATTACCCCCAATCTTCCACCCCCTTCCCCTATCTCCCCCACTCAGCTTTGTTCACGAGGTATGTGTTCTCTCCCTCTGCAAGTCCATTGCACCACTGTGGTCTTTTTTTCCTTCCTTCTTTCTCTCTTAGCTCCCACTTATGAGTGAGTATATGCAGAATTTATCACTCTGTGCTTTGCTTATTTCAGTCAACATAAGATTCTCCAAGCTCATCCATGCTGTTGCAAATGGGAGAATTTCACTCTTTTTTAAGGGAGAGTAGTATTCCATGGTGTATGTATACCACATATTTCTTATCCAATCATCTATTGATGGACATTTAGGTTGGTTCAATATCTTGGCTATTGTGAACAGAGCTGCGATGAACATGGGAGTGCAGCTATCCCTTTGACACGATGATTTCCATTCCTCTGGGTAAACACCCAGAAGTGGAATTGCTGGTTGTTGTATGGAAGATCTATCTGTAGTTGTTTGAAAAAACTCCATATAGTTTTCCATAGTGGTTGAACTAATTCACAGTCCCACCAACAGTGCAGGAGTGTTCCCTTCTCTCTACACCCTCACCAGCATTTCTTATTAACCATCTTTTTGATTAAAACCAGTATAATTGGGGTGAGGTGGTATCTCAATGTGGTTTTAATTTGCATTTCCCTAATGACTAGTGATGTTAAGCATTTTTTCATGTACCAGTTGGCCATTTGTAGGTCTTCCTGTGAAAAATGTCTATTCAGCTCCATTCCCATATTTAGTTGGGTTATTTGTTTATTTACTGTGTCATTGCTTGAGTTCCTTGTATATTATGGGTATTAATCCCTTGTCAGATGTATAGTTAGCAAAAATTTTCTCCCACTCTGTAGGTTGTCATTTGACTCTGTTGATTGTTTCCTGGCTGTGCAGAAGCTTTTAGTTTGATAGAGTCCCATTTGTTTAGTTTTTCTTTTGTTTCTTGTTCTTTCGGGCTCATGTTCCTAAAGTCTGTGTCCAGACCTAGTTCTTGAAGTGTTTCACCTATATTTTTCCTTAGTAATTTTTACAATTTCAGGTCTTATACTTAAGTGTTTAATCTATTTTGAATTGACTTTAGTATATGGTGAGAGATACATATCTAATTTCATTCTTCTGCATATGGATCTCCAATTTTTCCAGTACCACTTATTGAAGAGGCAGTATTTTCCCCAATGTAGATTTTTGGTACCTTTGTCCAATATGAGATGGCTGTAAACCTGAGGGGTTATTTCTGGATACTCAATTCTGTTACACTGGTCTAAGTGTCTATTTTTGTACCAGTACCATGCTGTTTTGGTTACAGTAGCTTTGCTGTGTAATTTTTAACTCTGGTAGTGTTATGTGTCCAGCTTTATTTTTTTGGCTCAGGATTGCTTTGACTATTTAAGACCTTTTGTTCTTCCATATGAAAAGTAAGATTGCTTTTTTCCATATCTGTGAAGAATGTCTTTGGTATTTTGATGGGGATTGCATTGAATCTGTAGATTGCTTTGGGTAGTATAGACATTTTGACAATGTTAATTCTTCTAATCCAAGAGCACGGAATATCTTTCCATCTTTTTGTGTCTTCTTTAATTTTCTTCAGAAGAGGTTTGTAGTTCTCATTGTAGAGATCTTTCACCTCCTTGGTTAAATTGATCCTTAGATATTTTATTTTTTTCCTGGCAATGTGAATGGGCTTACTTTCTTTATTTCTCTTTCTATTAGATCATTATTTGTGTAAATAAATGCAACAGATTTGGGGCATTTTTTCTGTATCCTGCAACATTACTGAAGTTATTAACCAGCTCTAGGAATTTTTTGATAGAGTCTTTAGGTTTTTTTCTATATAGAATCATGCCATCTGCAAATAGAAACAGTTTGACTTTGTCTTTTCCGATCTGGAGGCCTCATTTCTTTCTCTTGCCTGATTGCTCTGGCTAGTACCTCCAGTACTATGTTAAATAGAAGTGGTGAGAGTGGGCATCTTTGTCTTGTTCCTGTTCTTAAGGGAAAAGCCCACAGTTTTACCCCATTCAGAATTATACTGGCAGTGGGCTTGTCATAAATGGCTTATATTGTGTTGAGATACTTTCCTTCTTTATCTAATTTGTTGAGAGTCTTTATCATGAAGGGATGTTGAATTTTGTCAAATGGTTTTTCAGCATCTATTGAGATAATCATATGGTCTTTGTTTTTGAGTTTGTTGATGTGAGGTATCACATTTATTGACTTTAGTATGTTGAACCATCCTTGTATCCCTGGGATGAATCCTCCTTGATCATGGTGTATAATTTTTTAATGTATCGCTGTATTCTAATTGCTAATATTTTGTTGAGGATTTTTGCATCTATGTTCATCAAGGATATTGGCCTAAAAGTTTCTTTTTTTGTTGTGCTTTTATCTTGTTTTGGTATCACAGTTATGTTGGCCTCATAGAATGAGTTTGGGAGAGTAGCTTCTGTTTCAGTTTTCTGGAATAGTTTGAGGAGAATTGATATTAACTCCTCTTTAAAAGTTTGATAGAATTCAGCTATAAAACCATCCAGACCTGGATTTTTCTTTGTTGGAAGATTGCTGATTACCACTTCAATCTCATTGAAGATAATGAAATCTTAGAAAAAAAAATAGTATTAGAAAAATTTTAATTTTAGATCTCCAAAGTATTTCTATTCTTTCTTAAACTGAGATGAATTCTTTTTTTATTATAATCATAAGTTTAAGGATAAAATAATGCCACTGGAAATGTATACCTCATTACTTAAATGCCAGAATTATTGAAATCTTGAGGCTCAAAAAAAAAATCATATCAGCTGATCAGTAAAGGTAAATTTTATGAAGCCAACCATTACCTTTAATATGTTGTCTTTAATGTGTGTATATTAGGTTTACTAGCACCCATCATGGTAAAAATAGAATTAGACACAAGTAATACAGAACATTTTATTTTCAAGTATGATAAAAGGTATTTCAAAATACTATTAACATGTTGTGATTCCCTAATCATTACTTGTAATTATAGTTTCGCTTTAGACTGTCAGTTACTATACAGTTGTATACAACATGAGTAAAGATAGTCATATTCGAGGTGACTTTTTAAGACCATTAGAATAATTAGGAGCAGATTAAATATATATTTTGCATCTTTTTTCTTTAAATCTATCAGTTCCTTGATAATTTTGCTAAACAGAACAGCTTTTTTACTATACCAAATAATAACAAGAAAATCTATAATACGGGGGGATTTTGTCCACTATTTATTCTATGAGTAAAATTTGATGTCTTTCCTTTTCATAATACACATACATGAAGACATAGGCTTAATATTTTTGAACACATACACAATAGATTTTATCTAGGTAGGAAATAATATCACTTTGTTGTGGTGAGGTTGGGGAGAGAGAGAGAGAGAGAGAAATATCACAGAGAGAGAGGCAGAAGAGAGGTGTGAACAGATGAAGAGGACCATCTGATGTATGTGATTTTTGGTAGTGGGGCATAGACAGGCAACTGGGTCTGCTCCGAGGGATGTTGGGTTATATATGAGTATAATAAACTTCTCTCCTCACCCTCTAACATCTTACTAGCATTTTTTATTGGGCAATACATGAGGAGCTAGAAGAAAAGGAAACTGTTGGTACAGCCCAAATAGATCATCCTCCCAGGGCCAGAGGGCGAAACTTGAACCTGGATGTGCACATGGAGGACAACAAGAACACCAACCATGAGAAAGAAAAAGTGCTGCAGTATCTAAAAGGCTGCATTATGAACAGTTTTTATTACATCAAATCAAATGTCTTGATTTTTATGAGGTGATGAATGATAATTACTAGAGGAATATTTGATAAGTTATCTTAACCATTTTGTAAACTTCGTAGACACATTCTGGTGGAATTAGACACAATTCCAGTTTATATCAATAATAAAAAGGAGGAATTATACAGATAGTGTGGGAAGAAATTTTATATTCTCTAAACATAAGTGTAGGCTTAACATTAATAGGCAAAGATATTAAACAAGTGGGACACCTTCACATTTTTCTTAGTCCGATAATGATATGATGAAGTAGGAAAAGAAACAAACAAAAAACTATGTTAAGAATAACCCTTATAAAGCAATTGATCTTTTTTGGCTGTTAAATAAGCAGTACATGAAAAAATATAAAAATGTTAATAATCTGCAGTTCAGTCTACATATTCAAGAAGGTTGACAGAATTGAGAATTCATAAAGTAATTTTAGTTAATGTGAAAAATTACTGAGTATTTTTTTTGTTACAGATAACTAGAGAATTCAAGGAAAATAATGTTTCTCAAATGTCCAGTAAAAATGAAACATTCAATTTTATTTTATTAAAAAAGTTAATATTTGCGATATTTTGTTACTATGGTTGCTTATAGCATTCTGTTTTCTAAACAAGCAATTTAGATTTAATTTGTCCAAAGAAAATTAAGCAAGCGTACCTGATGAATACTCCAAACTCCATATTTGCTTTTTCTTTAAAATGTATTAATGCCTATTGTATTCGGAAGTTTTAAAAAAGATTAAAACCTGAGTTTCCTTTCCAATATACGTAAAAGATAATTACATATAAAGAAACCTTAAAGTTCAACAATGAGATGACCAACTATTCAATTAAAAAATGGTCAAAAAATCTGAATAGGTCTCAAACCAGTAAAGTAAGATGCCACTATACACCTGCTAGAATGGTCAAAATTTTAAAAGAAAAACAACAACAAAAACAACAGCAACAAAACACAACCTGACACCAACTGCTGGCAAGGATGCAGAGCAACAGGAATTCCCATTCCTTGCTGATACACCACACCAGCAAAATCAAGTACAAAAACTGATTATATCAATTATATTAGTACGATTATATCAATAGATGCAGAAAAAGCATTTGGCAAAATTCAACATCCCTTCATGATAAAAACTCTTAGCAAATTAAGTATAGAAGGAAAGTATCTCAACACAATAAAAGCCAAACCCACTGCCAATATCATCCTGAGTAGGAGAAGTTGAAAATTCTTCCCTTAAAAACAGAAACAAGACAAGAATGTCCACTCTCACTACTACTGTTTACCATAATATTGGAAGTACTAGACAGAGCAATCAGGAAAGAGAAATAAAGGGTATCTAGATTGGAAAAGACAAAGTCAAACTGTCCCTGTTTGCAGATGACATGATCCTATATAGAGAAAAACCTAAAGACTCTATTAAAAAAATCTCTTAGAGCTGTAAATGATTTCAGTAAAGTTGCAGGATACAAAATCAACATGCAAAATTAGTAGTATTTTTATACTCTAGTAATGAACTAGCAGAAATGGAAATAAAGAAAGCAAGCCCATTTACAATAGTCACCAAAAACTAAAATACCTAGGAATCAATTTAACCAAGGAGGTGAAAGATCTCCACAACAAGAACTACAAATCCCATTGAAAGAAATTAAAGAAGACACAAAAAGATGGAAAGGCATTCCAGGCTCTTGGTTTGGAGTGAAAATGCCCATGCTACCCAAAGCAATCTGCAGGTTCAATGTAATCCCCATCAAAATACCAATGACATACTCCACAGGAATAGAAGAAAAAAAAAAAATCCTAACAGTCACATGTAACAATAAAAGACCACTAATAGCTAAAGCAATCCTGAGCAAAAAATAAATAAATACAGAGGCATACCACTATCTGACTTCAAATTATGCTACAAAGCTATAGTAACCAAAACAACATACTACTGGCACAAAAACAGACACTCGGACTAATGCTACAGAACAGAGAACCCAGAAATCAACCCACATACTTACAGCCAACTGATTTTTGACAAATGCAACAACATACTGTGAGGAATAGACTACCTCTTTATAAATGCTGGGAAAATTGGAAATCCATAAATGGAAGAATGATAATAGACTCACACCTCTCACCACGTTCCAATACTAATTCAAAATGGATTAAAAACTTAAATATAACACCTGAAACTATAAATTTACCAAAGAAAACATAAAGGAAACACTTCAGGAAGAAGGAGCAGGCAAAGACTTTATGAATAAGACCCCAAAAGCACAGACAACAAAAGAAAAAATAAAAAAGCTTCTGTACAGCAAAATAAAAAATTAATAAAGCAAAAGACAACCTACAGAATGGGAGAAAATGTTTGCAAACTATGTATCCAACAAAGGATTAATATTCAGAATACACAAGAAATTCAAACAACTTAATATTAAAAATCAAGTAACCTGACTAAAAAATGGGCAAAGGACCTGAATTGGCATTTCTCAAAGGAACATATACAGCTGGCCAACAGACACGTGAAAAAATGCTCAACATCACTAACCATCATGGAAATGCAAATTAAAACCATATTGAGATATCACCTCACTTCAGTTAGACAATCCATTATCAAAAAGACAGAGAATAACAAATGCTGGTGAGAATCTGGAGAAAGGGGAACATTCTGCACTGTTGGTGGGACTGTAAATTAGTGCAGCTGTTATGGAAAACAGTATGGAGGTTTCTCAGTCAACTATACATAGAATTGCCATATGTTCCAGAAATCCCACTGCTGGGTGTTTAACCCAAAGAAATGGAAATCATCATGTTGAAGGGGTATTTGCACACCCATTTTTATTGTAGTTCTATTTACAAGTGTTGGAATCAACCTAAATGTCCATTCACAGATGACTGGATAAGTGAAATGTGGTATATATACACAGTGAAATACTACTCTGCCATAAAAAAGAATAAAATTCTACCAATTGCAGCAACGTTGATAAACTTAGAGAAAATTATAAGTGAAATAAGCCAGGCACAGAAAGAGAAATAAAGCACGTTCTCACTCATAAGTGGGATCTTTAAAATAAAAAAAAGAAGAAGAAGAAGAAACAAATAAATAAAAAAGAAAGATACAACTACTAAAATAAGTTGTTGAATTTTGAAAAGGAGAGAACTGAACTGAGGCCACCAGAGGTGGGAAAGTGATAGAGCGTGGGAGGCTTAGCAAGAAATTTGTAAAGGGCCACAGAAAATGAATATATTGTGTAAAGTTGGGTATACTAATTATTCTAATCTGAGCATCACTTATTGCACACAGGTATTGATATTCATCTCTCTACACTGCAGATATGTACAATCAATTATGTTTCAATAAGTTTAAAAAAAGGAAATGCAAAATGGTACAGACACTTTAGAAGACAGTTTCACAATTTTTTCTGAATTAAACACATTCTTACCATACAATCCAGTGATTTTACTGCTTGGTATTTATCTAATTCAGTCAAAAATTTATGGCCACACCAAAGCCTGTATGTGAATATTTATAACAACTTTATAATTATCCAAAAAACAGAAGCAACCAAAATGTCCTTCAGTAGGTGATTGGATAAATGAACTGTATTACATTCAGACAATGGAATATTATTCACTGCTTAGGAAAAATGCATTATCAAGCCATGAAAATATATGGAGGATTTTAAATTTATATTGCTAAATGAATGAAGCCAATCTGAAAAGGCAACATAGTGTATGATTCCAATTACATGACATTCTGGAAAAGGCAAAACTATAGAGACAGCCAGCAGATCACTGATTAATAGGGGTTGGTTTAGAGGTTGGGGAGAGGATTGAATAGCTAAAAAATGGGATTTTTTAAGGTGGTGAATTATTATGTGTGATATTGTAATTGTAGATACATAACACTATACATTTGTTAGAACATATTAAAATTTACAGTGCTAAGAGTATATCTTAATCCATGCAAAATAAAAAATAAATAAATAAAATAAAACATTTTAGTTGGTTAGAGGATCCTGGGTTGAAATGCAGGTGGTGGCAAACGAATCTAAATGGTTTACAAATATATGAAACATCCTAATTGAGGAAAGTGGGGGGAATAAGGTGCTGACCTAAATAACTTTGATAATGAGGGGCAAAAGAGGCAAAAGGAAATTCACACAAGCATTGCACTTTAGCTGATAACTATTTCTTCCCATCCGCAAGAGTCTAGGTGACAAGTGTGAAATTATTATACCTGTATAATGGAATTTCACTATTAACTAAATGGTGGGAGATGGTGGTAGCCTGTTTTCTGAATGATGTAGTGGGAAATTACAGACTAGCAAAGGAAAGAAGCTAAAATAATTCATGTGGTAATGAATTAGAGCTGGACACATTAGTATGAACAAATGTTTAATATACATATAGAGGATTGCATATAAAAATACTCATAGATATGTACATATAAAAGGGCAAATATACAATCATAAATATCTACGGAAAAATGGCTGCTTCCAGGGCTGAAACAGGAAACATACATGATGAGCTTGTACCATCTTGCAGTGCCAGAAAATAAGAAAGTGTTTATAAAAACAAACAAACAAACAAATAAATTATGATGTGCATATGCCAAAGGGATACAGGAGCCAACTGAACATATCCCCAATGAACAAACTTGGAACAATTTGAACAACAAAATAAATAGTATTAGATTGTATCCCAGTGCACAAAATAAACACCCATGAGTGTCCATACTGATAGGAGTCAATGATGGAATGGATAAATAAATAAGTAAATAAATGAGGAAGAATAGACAAATCTTGTGTGCAAAAGAATTCCAAATAATTTATTTTGATACTTTACTCCTAAGGAGTTAGACCATAACTCCTTACTTCTGAAGTGTGGGCTGCATATAATGACTTTCTTCCCAAAAGTACAGTATGGAAACAGGAAATAATAAGGGTACCTTTACAGTGAGGAGACATGAGAAACACAACCTCAAGCAAGGTGATTAAGGTTAACATCGCAGTGATGAGTCATACTGGTAGAATGTACCCTTAATAGGATCGTATGAAAATGATACTGTCCATCTCTGGTCTTTCTCTCAAAACACATAACCCTAGTGAACAGAGGCAAAACCTCATAGAAATCTCAATTGAGGGACATTTTATAAAACATCGAACTTCAGTTTGAGTTATATTCAAAACTGCCAAGGTCATCAAAAACACAGAAGGTCTGAGAAACTCTCGAAAGAAATTAGAGCCTCCGGAGACATGTAATGTGGTAATCAGAATTGAACCTGTGACAGAAAAAAGAAATTAGAAAAAAACTGAGCAAATTTAAATAAATTATGGACTTTAGTTAATAATAATGTAGTAATGTATTGACTCATTGTGACAAATGTACCATATTTATGTAAGATGTTAATAATAGGGGAAACTGGATGTGGGACACGGGAAATAGTTTTGCTATCTCTATACAATAATTCTGTAAATGTAAAACTGTTCTAAAGTAAAAAGCTTATTTTAAAAAATATGTTTGTTTCCACAGTGTAACTGCTTTTCAACCCTCTTATTAATTGTTCAATTTCTTATTGTGGATTAGTTTTTTAGGTTATTTGCCTCCAGTGCCGTTTATCATTGTAGGTATGATATTATGTATGATAACAAAATTACACAATATGGAAATGAAAGCAAGATTTTCTTAACAATTGTATAAGTCTCTTCCTGTAACCCTGATCCCTCCCAAAAGAAAGATATGAATGTGGGGTTCTGCATAGGAGTGAGAGGAGTATCTGATTAGTATACTTTTCCTTAGGAAGCATATGTTGATAACAGGAAAACTCACAAGGGGGAAGTCTTTGTGATTTTACTTATGCACAGAAGTGTACTTCTTTCTTTTTTATTCCAATTTAATTTTGAGAACCAGGATTTACCCGGGTTCTCTTTCAAAGTGCATATGATTCCTCCTACTTCTGCCAAACACCTCCCTTCCTTCCTGTACTTTGCTTGTTTTGATTGGAGATCTGGGTTTGAAGGGTGGACATAGGCTCCATCCTGTTTTTCAGGCAGTCCATTCATCTGTTATCTCTTGGATGACGACCTTATGGCTGATTGTGTTCACCAGCTTCTTTCTTTGTGTGTGTGTAATCATAATATTATTTTTCTTTTTATTAGTTAAACATATTTGATTATCCATATTTGTGGGGAATATAATTGACTATCAGTATTTTTGTACAAAATATGATGATCAAATCGGGATAGTTGGCATATTCCCCATTATAAAATGTACACATTCTTCATATTCATTAACTAATTTCTCCCTCAGCCCCCTTCTTCCCCTCTGATAACCACAGTTCTGTTCTCTCCTCCTGACAGTTCAACATATTTTTGTGTTTGTTGTTTCCTTTTTATTTATCTGTTTGTTTGTTTCTTTTTAAGCTCACACTTATGAGTGAGGACATGTGGTATTTCTCTTTCTGTACCTGGTTTATTTCACTTGACACAATTTTCTCCAAGTTCATCCTTGTTGCTGGAAATACCAGAATTTCACTCTCTTTTATGGCTGAGCAGTATTCTATTGTGTATATATACTACAATTTCCTTATTCAGTTAATGAACATTTAGGTTGGTTCCATGTCTTGGCTATTGTAAACAGAGCTGCGATAAACATGGGAGTGCAGGTTTCTCCCCGACATGATGGTTTCCATTCCACTGGGTATGTACCCAGGAGTGGGATTGCTGGATCATACGGCAATTCTATCTGCAGTCATTTGTGGAATCTTCATACTGTTTTCCATGATGGCTGCACTAATTTATAGTCCCACCAACAGTGTAGAAAGGTTCATCTTTCTCTGCATCTTAGCCAGCATTTGTTATTCTCTGTCTTTTTGATAGTAGCCAGTCTAACTGGGGTGAGATGGTATCCCAGTGTGGTTTTGATTTGCTTTTCCCTGATGTTTATAATGTTGAGAGCATTTTTTCATGTACCTGTTGGTCATTTGAATATATCCTTTGAGAAATACCTATTTAGCTCTTTTGCTCAGTTTTTTTTAATTGAGTTTTTTTTTCACTGTTAAATTGTTTGAGTTCCTTGTATATTCTGGGCATTAATCTCTTGTTGGATGTATAGTTTCCAAATATTTTCTCACATTCGGTGGTTTGTCTTTTCACTGTTAATTGTTTCTTTTGCTGTGCAGAAGCTTTTTAGTTTTATATAATCCCATTTGTTTATTTTTTTCTTTTGTTGCCCGTGCTTTTGTGGTCTTATATACAAAGTCTTTGCTCCATCCTGCATCCTGAAGTGTTTTCCCTGTTTCCTTCTAGGAGTTTTGTGGTTTTGCATCTTAAATTTAACTCTTTAATCCATTTTGAATTGATTTTGGTATATGTAAAGAGCTACAGGGCTAACTTCATTCTTCTACATGTGGGTATCCAGGTTTCCCAGCACCATTTGTTGAAGCGGCTGTCTTTTCCCCAGTGTATGTCCTTGGCGTCTTTGTCAAAGATCAGTTGGCTGTAAGTATGTGGACTGATTTCTGGGTTCTCTATTCTGTTCAACTGGCTATGTGTCTGTTATTAAGCCAGTACCATGTTGTTTTCATTACTATAGCTTTGTAGTATAATTTGAAGTCAGAGGGTATAATGTGTCTGGCTTTATTGTTATTGTTATGATTATTATGATTATTTTGCTCAGGATTGCTTTGGCCATTTGGGATCTATTGCTGTTCCATATGAATGTTAGAATTGTTTTTTTCTGTTTCTGTGAAAAATGGCACTGGTGTTTTGATGGGGATTGCATTGAATATGTAGATTGCTTTGAGCAGTATGGACATTTTCACAATGTTAATTCTTCCAATGCATGAGCATGGAGTATTTTTCCATCTTTTTGTGTCCTCTTCAATTTATTTCAAAAGTTTTTTGTATTTCTCAGTGTAGAGATCTTTTGCCTCCTTGGTTAAATTTATTCCTAATTATTTTATTTTTTATTTAGCAATTGTAAATGTGTTTGCTTTCTTGATTTCCTTCTTTGCTACTTCATTGTTGGAATATAAAAACACAGCTTAGTTTTTGTGGGTTCACCAGCTTCTTAACATTGAATTTCATTGGAGCTTTCCTGGCAAGAAGCACTCTCCCCTTAATCCTGGCTGATTTGGGTTTTAGTTTTCTTTGTCCTAATTTCTCTTTCAATCATCATCTCTATGCTATTTTCCATATCCCTTACATTTTCTCACCTACCAGTGGCATACTTACCAATTTTATTTTTGGTTTTGTCCAGTTATTAATTTTTTTCTTATTTTTTCTTCTCCATTCAAATGAGATTCTTGGAGAACAGTTAAAAGTATACATGATGGTTCTAGTAAAAATTTTTAAAAAGAAACCTCTATAAAAATCACTTGTGAAGTTGCTCGACATAACATTTATCTCTGTATATCATAATATGATCTCTACATAAAATTTCAATATATTTTATTTAGAATGACTTTTTCCAGTCTGGTATATAACACTGAGTGACAGACCTTGTCTCTTGAACAAATTGGTATAACATGTAACACAGCAAAACAAAAGAAAAACAAATATTTTTATCCCAACTTGAACATTATGTAAAGTAGCAGAATAATGTCATCAATAAATGTATATTGATGAAATGCAAATATGAAAGTCCCGGCAGACATTGCTTTATTCTTTGAGGCAGTTCACTTACTTTTCTCCACTTATGTACCCTCTAGCAAAGCTCCAATATGCATAGAACCTTTTTACAAAAATGAGGACTTCTGTCATTTTTGTGGGGATGGCCCTTAATAACTGATTTCAGCCAATGCATATACATAATATCAAGAATGAGAACTAGATCAAAAACATTCCCCCCTGCTATTTTTTGTTATCTAATTTGTTTTGTTACTGTTGTTGTCAATGTTTTTTTGTTTTTGTTTTTTGAGGTTTGAATTTCTTCAGTTTTTTTGAGGTATAATTGATGAATAAAATTGTATGTGTTTATAATGCACAATGTGATAATTTGGTATACATATACATTGTGAAATGATTATCACAAACAAGTTACACATCCATCATGGGAAGGTCAAGCCTATGGGTCATTCACTACACTATATCATGCTGATGTTTAGATAAGGTAATTACCTAAGTAAGTAAGTAAGTAAGGTGGTACTAATAAAACCAATATAACTACAAATGCAAAACAACACAGCAGCAGAAATTTCTTTGCAGCCCTTGATTTAAGTTGATCATACAAATGACTCAGAGAAAGTACATATGAATTTTCTTATGATTATCAAAAGTATAACTACATATTTTACACATATATAAATACATACCAGCTGAATTAGTCTATTTCTGTTGCTTATAACAAAATACTTGAAACTGGGTGATTTATAAAGAAAACAACATTTGTTGCTTACAGTTTCTGAGGCTGGGAAGTCCAAAATCCATCTGGTGATAGTGACAGTGACCCAGGGGTCTCACATTGCAAGATGGTGGAAGCAGAGAGATGAGAGAGAGACAGTTCCTCATGCACTGCCATTTTTAAGCCCCCAGAACCACACCCTTGACTGCCATTATTAATCCATTCACTATGGCAGCATGGTCCTGTAATCTAATCAACTCTTCAAAGCCCCACCATTTAATTACCATAATACGATTTCCCACCCTCTTAACAGTCACAGTACGGGCCAAGGGCCAAGTTTCTAACACATAAATGCTGGGGGACATAATTCAAGCTTCAGTGAGTTTGGGGAGGACGTAATTCAATCCACTGCACCAGTGTACTTCAAAAAGTTCATGGAAAAATTTGTATTATCTTTTAATTCTACTTTTTCACGATCTTTTTGAAACAGCCTCATATATATGTATATTTTTGCGTGCGTGTGTGTGTTTCAAATAGAATCTGTAAAATTTGGGAAATCTTTCCCATCTGTTCTCTAAGTCATTGGCAGGTTGAAGTATGGACAATCGAAAACACTTTCCTATGGCCCCATCCTGTGTAACTGGTGAAGTATTCTATAGTCATGCAGTGAAAAGAATTGTAATCTCAAAAATATATTTTACCAATGACACAGAAGTCACTACGCATAGTTTTATATGTTGGTAATATCTGAGATGTGAGTTACACTAAAAGAAACCTTCAAAACTACTTCTTTTGCTTGAAGGATGTCAAGCTATTATATTGAAAATGTTAAAGATCATTCATTCTGTCTTTAGCTGAATATTGTCAATTAAATGTGCCACACCAGCAAAAAAGTTTGATTGGTTTGCATTTCAAATGCGTACTGGGACAGCATTAATTTTATGTCATTCAGAGCTATCTATAGTGATAAAATTAGGGGCAATCACATTTTCTTAATGAGATTCCTCCTAAGAGAGTTGGGCAGAATACTTGTGATGAAAGACAAACTAGGAGGTTTAACATGGATACTTAAATAAATAAATAAATAACTCTGGGGAAAATGTTATGTCTTCAAAAGTGTAAAATTAAAATAAACAAACAACAACAACAACACAGTTTTGCTTGGAAGTATCTCTTCCCCGCAACTGATTCTTAAATATTAAGGAAATTTTAATACAATGAATCAATAAAATGATGGGGCTGATTTTACCTTTTATTAATTGGGAACTATGCATGCATTGAGATCACAGTTATACATTTGTGTTTCATATTAACCACAATAATTGAGATTGATTTAAAACTATATGCATTAGTATACATATTGCCTAAATACATACTAATAGCTTTTATTTTATTTTTTCTAGTCTCTTTCTTTCTCTCACTCTCTTAGTTAATAACATGCAAAACAATGGCAGAACTCAAATGCCTCACAACAATCTCAACAATAAGTTGAACTTTCAAAAGGAGAGAACAGAACTTAGGTTGCCAGAGGTGGGAATAAGGGAGGGAGGGGTGTAAGGGAGAAATTGGTAAAGGGCCAAGAAAAATGACTACATTGCATAATGTTGAATATACTAATTATCCTGATTTGAACATCACATATTACAACACACAGGTATTGATATTCAACAACTGAACCTCACAGATATGTATGATCAATTATGTTTCAATTAAAAAACATTTTTAAGTGGATATAAATAGAAAAAAATAAGATGCTTTAAAAATATGATCCCACAATGCTCTAGATTTAGTCATCTCTACTATGGTTAACAGCTAACATTAAATATCAGCAACATATATTGACAAATGTTACATGTGAACTAAAGATAGCCCTGAATTAGCTATAGGTCTTCTCCATGTGTCTTTTATCTAGAATCTAGGAGCCCCTACTTTCCATGTTATATTTTCATATTTGAAGAAAAAGAGCAAGATGGAAACATGTAATGATTCCAAAGTATCTGTTCAGATGTGGTCTATGTTATATCTGCTTCTAGACATAGCTAAGCCCAATGTCATTGGAGTGGAACTGCAAGTCACACATCAATGGGATGTGATATGTCATCCTCTTACTGGAAGAGAAAGTGAAAACTTAAGTAAAAACATAGTCTCTGGTAGCTATTCCTGTGCCTAAGAGTATTTGCTCTTTTATTACTGCTTTCCTTCTTATAAACCTTTATCTACCCAACATATTTTTCTATTGAGAATTAGCAACATAGAGAAAACATTGACAAAAATTCTATAGAATATGCAGCAGCTAGCTGCATGTTTCACTGAACTCCCATTACCATATGGAAGCTCAGAAGTTACTCTGTGAGGGAATTTTATTTGATTTTCCCCACTACTGTTACTTCTTCCATTATCATTTTTGCTAGTTTGTCACTGAGAACTATTTTTTGCAACCAGGTTTCCCTGCATCATTTTCTCCTGGATTCTTTGATGATTTATCTTTAGACTCTTCAAGTGCCCTTTCCCCTTCACATCATATTTATTTACCATAGTCTTGAAGGGAAGGAGCTAAAACTTTCATACAGACCTATTCTTATGCCCCTTTCCCAAGGAGAGAATTTTTTTTCTTCATAGAAGACCCATTGCTTCTAGTTGAATTTGAATTCATCCTTAATCATTTTGGCCTAGAATGGAAGGTACTAATGGAATGAGCCACTTGAGCCTACTGTAGAGCCATCCCCACCTAAAAGTATTTGAAGTGGGGAGTGGAGGTGGTAGCTTTCCAGAGGAAACTGGGAATTTATTTGTGAAGAAAGGGGAGAAAAATAAAAATTTAGCATTACAGTCAATAATAAATCACTAGTTTTCCCCACTTGGTAATATCACCTATGTTAATATAGCATTACATTCCTTTGCATAAATACCCAGAGACAAAACATAGAAATTTAGATATAGAGATAGACAGGTGGAGAGTGGATAGACAGAAATATAGATCATAGAGGTAGAGATATGCTTATCACAGAAATTTGCATAAACAAAGCTAATAAATTAATCAGTGTTTAACTTTATGTCAGTTATGTGGTATTATGTGGCTTATAGAAAGGTGGTTACATTTTTCTCTAGATAGTAGAATTTTTATTGTAAAAGTAAAATATAATATTATTTTTACTAGCATATGCAGTGTTACAAATCATACTTATTCTTCATGCCCCTTGTCCAATCACGCCCCTTCCCCTTCCCTTCCCCCTCCCTTCCCTCTCCCCTTCCTCCTCCCCCCTCCCCTTTACCCCCTCCCCCTCACCCCCAACAACCATAGATTTGTTCTTTCCATCTGATAGATTGACTGTTCCTCTGTTGGTTTGTTCCCTAGATGATCTGTCCAGTACTGAGACAGGTGTGAACAAGTCCTCCCCTATTATTGTAAATCAGATGCTTCTTCTATTACTCTGGAGTGTGCTTTGTGGAGAGAGAGGACCTCTTCTTATTTATTTATTCACTTATTTATTCACTTATTTATTCACTTGTTTATTCACTTATTTATTCACTTATTTATTTATTTATTTATTTATTTATTTAGATCTCTGCTGGTGCCTCTCCTTGTGTCAATGAAGTTGAGAACATGGCATGCCATCTTCATGGTGGCTGTAACTGCTGCTATAGAGAGTAGCTGCTTTTGTGGCAGCCATGGCAATTGCAGTGGCTATGGTGGACTACCCTCTGGAAATGGTATTTTTGGTATACTCTTTACCTGATTCAGCTGCCCCCAGCTCCATACCTCTAGACCCCAGTGGGCCTGGGGCAGTAGTGGCAGTGTGCCTAGTTGTGTCTGGGTTCAGCTTTCCCCGGCTCTATGCCTCAACAGATTATGTTTTCAATTGGTCATTCTTAATATCATGTAAAGAACTGACTAATTGTGAAAGGGCAGAAGAGATAGCAGAAACTCCAATTAAGTGGCTGTTGCACGGATCCTTGTGACTTAAACCAAGAAGGTGACAGTGCAGATGGAAGGAAAATAGTTGTATTTTATAATATTTATATTTTAATAGAACTTAAAGCACTTGTGGTTGCACTGAACATAGTTTCATGAAAAGAAAAAGAGGAATCAAGATTTCTTGAGTTTTTACTTCAGCATCTGTGTTGATGGTGGAGCAATTTATCACAATAGGAATACGGGCAGGAGCAGGTCCGAAGGTAGGGCAATCATACACTATGATGCATGCTAATATCGTAAAACAATTGGTTAATGAACACAAATAATAAGCTTTGTAATGACAAATATGCCAACTATCCTGATTTGATCACCACATATTATATACAAATACTGATAGTCAACTCTGACCTCATGAATATGTATAAAATCAATTATGTTTCAATTAAAATTTTAATAGTATCAATAAGATTGTTAAAAAGTGATGATATTTTGGAATTGTAACCAAAAGACTTTTATTCTCATTTTAATATTTAAACAAAGTGAATGCTTAAGGCTCTTAAAAATTGTCACTAAATGTAAAATTTACCAATTTAAAAAAAATGGAGATATTAAGGAAGTAGCTAGAAAGACTATTTTGAAACACATGGTAGAAGGCCTTATGAGATACCTATTCTAAGGACATATTCAAATAAATGATTCTAGAAATATTGGAGGGATGTAGGCCTAGAATTGTGTTCTGGGGCATCCCAACATTTAGCTTTAGTTAGGTGATAGAGAATCCAACCAAGAGGATTTATAAGTGCTCAGTAAGTGAAAAACTAAAAAGAAATAAGAGAAATTGCTGTCATGTCAATATATCATATCAAGAAAGAAATGTGTTTCAGGAGATATGAAATACTAAATGAGGACAGTAATGCTACGATTGAGGGATATACCAAAATAAAAATACAGAATTTGACATAATGGAAGCTGCTGGTCCTGATAGGATTTGTTTTACTGGAGTCTTTGGCAGGGAAGTAAATTGAGGCTGAATTAAACCAAAAGAGAATTAAGGAAGTGGCAAAATATGTCCTTCAAAATATGAAATTTGAAAGGAAATCCTTTCATTTGTGACAACATGGATGAACCTGGAGGACATTATGCTAAGTGAAGTAAGCCAGGCACAGAAGGACAAATACTGTGGAATCTAAAAAAAATTGAACACATAGGAGTAGAGAATAGAATGTTGATTGTTAGGTGCTGGGATAAAATTGCTGAGAGTTGATTTCAAGCGTTCCAACCACAAAAAAGTAAGTATGTGAGGTGATGCATATGTTAATTAGCTCAATTTAGCCATTTCACAATGTATGCAAACTTAAAACAACTTGTTGCACATGATAAATATATACAATTTTCAATTGCCAATTAAAAGTACATTAATTTAATAATTAAAATATACAAATTGAAGAAATTTTCTATTTTATAAATGGAGATGTCATGGTTTTAATTGAGTAGCATGTAAATTATTAAAGATTCAGTAGTAAAAATAAAATAATTACAGGAACAAAGTTCTTGAGAAAATGAAGGCGAATTTGGACCAAAACATGAGCATAGGTTTGGGGTAGTAAGTTTGACGTGTTTTAGAAGCAGAAAAGTTTATTCACTGTAACATTAAAGAAAGAAGAGTACACAAGTAAGAAGGGAAGTTTTGTAGATTTGGTATTATAAATACAGGGAGTTTCTGCCTGATTGCTTCCATTTCATTGAAAGACTCAATATATGTAAAGCTCTTGTAACAGTGTCTGGCTCTAAGTGTAATATGTGTTAGCAATTAATATTTCTCAACGAAGTATGAAGCAAAGTCATCAGCTGAAAATAACAGGGAGAGCAGAAAAGTGTGAGAAGAAAAAAATGTGAAATAATCAGTGTTTGGAAGCAACACTTCTTTACTCCCTGCCCCCCACGTAAAGGACCTTATTTTGTGTGACTCCATTGGCCTCTCTCTGATCCATTACTAATTCCACCCCTAAAAAAGTAGAGAATCATGTCTAATTGACAAATTTTATAATAGATCACTGGAAATGTACACTTTGATTATACCTTAATTTCATCTTGGTAGTAATCTATTTGAAATGAGCAGGCAATCTCCTTGCTCTTCCATGCCATTGAATTAACTTAACTGAGTTAAGGCAACTTCAAAGTTAAGATCTGTTGTGGTCCATGTGTAGATCTGTCCCACACCGTAGTTTATTATGAGCAGGTTTATCTGCTTGTTAATTTAAGCCATGTCCTCCAAGTTAGACTTTATCATTAACAAAGGTGATAGGTTAGCTTCTGTCTACTATCCATTTGTCTTACTGGTCACTTGATTTAGAACAGAATGTAGGAACAAAGGAAATATTTAGTTGTTCTCCTTAGAGACTACCTCCATCTTCCTAGAGATTACTGGTTGTGCAGTCTTAGGCAAATTAATTAATATATCTTTACATCAATTTCCACATCAATTAAATATGGATAATAAGAGAACTGATCTCATGAGGTGGTTTAGGGCACTTATAGTAAAGATTAAAAGTATGATTTCAAGTTAGTAAATGCTTTATAAATATGAACTCTTTTAAAAAAAAAAAATGTAAATCCGTAACAAGAATAGCAGTTAACTGAGTGAAACCAGGGACCAAGGGCAGAAAAATTGTAGCACAGGAAATAGGTGAAGAAAGAGGAAGGCAGTACATTGTACATACTTGGAGGATCTCAATTAGTCCATGGGCATTTTTAGACTCAGTTGGGAAGAAATTCTTCAAGTGCCACATAAAAAATCCAAAGCTGTTCTCTACTTCATTCCCCAAGTTGTTTATAGAGAAGATAATAAGTGAGATGTGGGAAGACTACAACTAGATTTTCAATCCAATTTGATAATTTAACACCATGAAAATGGCCAGATTATCTGCTAGAGTCCAAGTTGGATTCTGTTGTGTTATTTTTTAAAAGTTAGTACTAAATACGCATGAAAGCAAGCACTCGTTCAATACTATTTATTGGCAGACTTGACTGCCAAGAGACAAATATTTAATTATGTTTATGCATGTCCTAATGTTGAAATGGTAAGAGGGTGATCACCAAAAGCACATTAAGTGCATTTGTTTTGGTTTTGAGGTTTGTCTTCTCCTCACCTCCTCCCCCTTAAACAGAACAAAATGAAACAAACAAAAACAGAAGTAGAAATAGGAAAAGATGGTATTGCAGGCAGAGGGAAAAATATATACAAAGGTGTAGCGATAAAAGAAATGCAAAATATTTAGGTAATAGAATCTAACATATAGGGCAGTGTTGACAGGTGAAAGTAAGTGGGAGGTTTGTTGTCTATGAAGGCATTTCCATTGTATTCTTTAGGTTATGAGGGGAATAGAGCAAAATAAAATAGGCAGGAGCTACAGTACCACAAACAGTAGAAGGGTTTCCCTTTCTCTGCATCCTCCCCAGCATTTGTAATTCTCTGTCATTTGATAATAGCCAGTCTAAATGGGGTGAGATTATACCTCAATGTAGTTTTGATTTACATTTCCCTGATGTTCAGTGATGTTGAGCATTTTTTCATGTACCTGTTGGACATTTGTATGTCCCCCTTAGAGAAATGTATATTAAGCTCCCTTGCCCATTTTTGAATTGGATTATTTGTTTTTTTACCATTAAGATGTTTGAGTTAATTATATATTCTAGATATTAATCCCTTAATATGTATAGTTTGCAGATGAATAGTTTCCCAGATACATAGTTTGCAGATTTTTTTCCCATTCTCTATGTTGTCTTTTTACTTTGTTCATTGTTTCCTTTGCTGTACAGAAGACTTGTAGTTTGATATAATTCTTTGTTTATTTTTTCCTTTGTTGCTTGTGCTTTTGCAGTCTTATTCATAAAGTCTTTGCCCATTCCTACATCCTGAAGTGTTTCCCCTATGTTTTCATCTAGGAGTTTTATAGTTTTGGGTCTTATATTTAACTCTTTAGTCCATTTTGAGTTGATTTTATATTTAGTACAGCCATTATGGAAAACATTGTGGAGGTTTCTCAGGCAACTACAGATAGAACTACCACATGACCCAGCAATCCCACTATTGGGTATATACCCAGAGAAATGGAAATCATCATGTCGAAGGGCTATCTGTACTCCCATGTTCATCACAGCTCTATTTATAATAGCCAAGAGTTGAAACAAACCAAACTGTAAATCAGGTGATGAATGGATAAGGAAAATGTGGTGTGTGTGTGTGTATAATGTGTATATATATAAATATACACACACACACAAAATGAAATACTATATATATATATACAATGAAATACAAATATATATACAATGAATATATATATTATTTATATATGTATATATATGCACGATGAAATACTGCTCTGCCATAAAAAAAGAATGAAATTCTGCCATTTGCAACAACATGTAAGAGCTTGGAGAAAGTTATGTTAAGCGAAATAAGCCAGGCACAGAAAGAGCAAAGCCATATGCCCCCACTCATTAGTGGGAGCTAAGAATGAAAGAGAGAGAAAAAGAAAGAAAGAAATGAGAGAAACAGAAAATTTTTTAAAAAAAGAAAGAAGGAAAGGAAGAAAGAAAGAAATGGCCAACCAAAATAATGTGCTGAACTTTCAGAAGAGAGCAGATCTATGATCATTACAGATGGGAAAGTGGGAGGGGGTGGGGGGGCAGCGAAAAATTGGGTAATGAACACAAAGAATGATTATGATTTGTAATGATGAACATGCTAGTAATACAGATTTGATCATCACATATTGCAGACAAATACTGACAGTCAACTCTATACAACATAAATATGTATAATCAATTATGTTTCAAGTGTAAAATAAAAATAAATAGATAAATAAATAAATAAATAAATAAATAGGGAGTAGTATTAAAAGGTTTGTGCTTCAGAAAGATGCTTCTTTCTTTTTTTTCTTTCTTTTTTTTTTAGGCAGTGGGAGCAGGCAAGATTTAGTGAAAGCTAATAAGACTAAAACAGGAAGGCCTGAAAAGAGGTTATTACCATAAGTCAGATGAAGCTTGAATGGAGCCTGACTGTGATAGCTTTTCTTATTCTGCACTCTAGGAAAATAACACATCTCTACTCATTGCCTGTGACTTGCAGTGCTTCCGTGAAAGCAAAGTATACTTCCCTGGGATGCTGGTTGGCTTGGCTGTATTATTTGCTTGGACCAGTGAAATGTGAATGGAGTAAGTGTGTTACTTCTGTGGGACACTTTAAGAGTATATTTTCCTTCTGCTCACTCATTTCCTTCTGCAGCAAGAAAAACATGTCACAAAAAAGGGCTGTTTCTCCAGCCTGGGTACCAGAATGTGAAGACGTATGCAGCAGAAGATGCAGCTGTATACCAGCAGCTGCTGACATCTAACATGAGAGAAAAATTAATGTTTGTTGTTGGAAGCCACTGATATTCTGGTTTCTTGTTACCCCCATAGTTTATTGACAAAATACACTTGCTTAAACTCCATCAAAAGGTGTGAAGAAAGGGTGGATTAACAGAGATATAAGCAGGATGGTTAAAAGGAATAAATGATTAAGAAAAATCAAAGGTGATTCACCTGGGTGAATAAATAACCTCTATTAAAGTGTAGACACTGTACTCATTTTATTTTCCAAAAAAAAGTGCTGTAATATATTTCCCCTTTTATAGGTGAAGTATCTGATGCTAAGAAACTCTGTTTTAGATCAAACAAGTAGTTAACAGAAAAACAAGGATGACAGTATCACAATTCATTGTTAATGTTGGAGGAGGAATAAACCTGTGAGTAATAATGACTAGCAAATACTATTAAATAGGATTTTCTTAGTTGCAAGAGGTAGAATCCCACTATAAACATAATCAACTGATCCATGTCTCTGGTATATCCAAAGACTTAACTGCAGCCACTGTGAGAACCAATATCCCAATATCTATTTTTTCTTTTCTTATTTTTCTTCTTGAAGCATAATTGGTTATACATATTTGTGGGGTGTGATGTTGCCTATCAATAGTTGTGTACAATATGTGATGGTCAAATCAGGATAGTTAGCTTATTCACCATTATAATACATAATCATTCTTTGTTTCTGTTAACCAATTTCTCATTAATTTCTCATTAACTCTCATCCCTCTCCTTATCCACCCACTCTTTCCACTTCTAGTAACTACAGTTCTATTCTCTCCTTCTAAAAGTTCAAAGTATTATTGGGATTGTTGTTTCTTTCTCTCTATATTTCTTTCTTTATTGTTTATTTGTCTATTTGTTAATTCAGCTCCCACTTACACATGAGGACATGCATTATTTCTCTTTCTGTGCCTGGGTTGTTTCACTTAACATAATTTTCTCCAGGCTCATCTATATTGCTGTAAGTGGCATAATTTCATTCATTTTTTATGGATGAGTAGTATTACACTGTGTATATACACCACATTTTCTTATCCAGTTATCCATCACTGGACTTTTAGGTTGATTCCCATAGTCTGGCTATTGTAAATAGATCTGTGATAAGCATGAGAGTGCAGGTGTCCCTTCAACACTATCTTCAAGTAGCTCTTTATCTTTCTACATATCTTTGATCTAATTTCTTTTCCATGTCTTCATTCTCAGGTTCCATTAATAGGTGTCAATATACTTGCTGGCGATTTAGAGATGATCACAGAGGAAGATATCCAAACTAAACTTACTGAAGAGAATCATATCGGGTCTATTTAAGCCAAGTGTCCATCTCCTGAACAAATTACTATAGACTGAGAAATGACTGAGTAGGCCTATAGTCATGAGAAATGCAAGACAATGAGATGGAGAATTCCTTGAAAACCATTTAAAGTTGTTGAAGGTTACTATGAAAAGTAAACAGAGAGTAGGTATGATGATGTACAAAAGATGCCACTGCATACAGTAGGTGCTTGCAAATTTATTTTGAACTTTATGTGATATATCCAGTGATTTATCCAGTGCATCTTCTCTGGAATGAAGCTATAGATTTTTTCAGTATTGGCAGATAGATAGCAATTAAAGACTTAAGTCTTTCTGTACTATTTCTATCATTGTTCAGTGAATTTTACACTTGTTTTTCAATTTATATCTAAGTAGCCTTTATAACTTTAAAATTAGTTTGAAGAAATCATCAGTTATTAATAAATTATACTGATTTCAATTTCTCTGGATATATACCCAGAAATGGGATTACCTGGTAAAACTGACATTTTCTGTTTAGTTTTTTGAGGAAACTCCATACTATTTTCCAAAATGGTTATACTAACTTACATTCCCACCAAGAGTGTATCAGGATTCCTTCTCTATCTCTCTCTCTCTATATATATATATATACACACACACACACACACATACCTATATATATATATGTATATTTATAAAATATGTATATAAGTGTGGGTTTTACATTTACATATATATATGTAATGTGTATATATGTGTGTGTATTTGCCTTGATGGAAATATAACATTTAATTTATTCCCCTTTTTTATAATTTTCATCACATTGTGGATGTTAAAATATCAAGCCATATCCTGACAATGGAACAGCAGAATCAGTATCATCATGTACACCCACATATGTGAAGAAAAAGACAATAATTTTAAGCAATAATGTTTTAATTGGATGTATCTGGAGGCTTGTTCAAATGCTCTTCTAAAATGTTGTGAAGAAAAAAACTCAAGAAAAACAACCCATTTATTATGGAATTGAGAGATTTAATATGCATTATTTTTGTAAAAAAAGATTTCAAAAACTAAAGTTTTGCACCCAAGCAACTTGACATGTATTCTTTCTGTAAGGTCTAGCAGAATAAATGTTTATTTCTTTTGAACCTAAATGGCAAGGAGTGCATTGTTATAGTAGGTGTATGCCGTTTTAAAGGAAAACGATATTGTCTTGAAACATTCAAACACAATTAGAATTGGAACAAGTGAAGTTTATTATGCCAGGTTGGCACATGGCAAAAAAGAAAGGACTTAGTATTGTAGATATACTAAACAACATAGTGTTCTAAAAAAGGCACATTTGAATAGGCAGAATTAATATCTGTCAAGTTAGGAATTACTCTAAACCTTCTGGATTAATACCAATGAAAAATTTATTTTCTAAGTACCCTGTGGGGGAAAAAAAGAATATAAATATTAATCCAGAGTCGATAGAAGAATTTGTTCCATAAGCTTATTTAACATGAAACTTCCTGTTAGGTTTCACAGAAGATAAGCGTGCAATGCCATGAATGCTCCCTTTATTCCTGCCAAGCCTCACTAGTTCATTCATATATCTAGTTTTTTTCCTCTTTATATCCACATTTTTATTTCTGTTTACATCTTTTTTTAATAGTTGCCTTTAACCATTCTATATAGGATTATCAACTTAAGACAACTGAAATGAAAAAAAAAATATGTTAAGAATATCAACACATACAAGTGAATAGTTATATTAATTTAAGGTACATGGTCATTATGTACAGACTATTACATAACAAGGATCATACACATTTACAAAACCAATTATTTTCAGAGTAGAATTTGTATTGATGTGCTATCTGAGAGTTTGTGCGAATTATGCTGTTCTAATAGCAATTTTTTTGTTATTGTTGCATTTTACTTTTTTGTTTTTGTTGGTAAAGCTTTAAGGGGATACTGAAGAAAACTTTTGAGATGGTTACATTACTCACTAATAAGAAACATAAAATAAAAAGATTGCATTATAAAACTTGGTAGGAGGGTGTTCAATTAAAAAAAAAAAGAGACTTTGTAATATGATAGCCCAGCCTGGGAGAAAAGTAGGCAGCCTAGATGAGTTTTTCCCATACTGAGATGTAAGCATGCTAACAAATACTGACTATATAAATACAAATATTTTAACATTATTGTTCAAATGTAATTAATATACACGAATCCATATGTATTTTTCCAATTTATATTTAAGGAACTTGAGTCTTTTTCTTTACCTTTTGAATCTTACTTATGATTTTCTGGTGTCATATATGCTAAAGTGTTTTTATAAGTATTCTTATTACTGAGACAATAGAACCTTTACTTTTCTGTAAACATCACGAGCATTACTGTTAAATAATTAAAAATCAAGTTAAAGCAGAATTAATATTATTGAGAAGGCAATACAAACATTAAGACAAATTTGATATTGCTTATATTATAAGCCAATGATATTGTATTATGTCCAAAGCAATAGCTACGGTAAATAATATAAAGGATTGTAAACTGTTTAGAAAACAATAACTAACAAATTCAGTGTGTTACAATCTAATGGACTTATAAAGAATTCTACCTGTGCATATGCTCTATTTTACATTGCTCTATTTTCTCCTTCAAACAAAATTTATCTAGGGAGAGATTCAAGATCAAGTCAGTTAAGTCTAATAATTGGCTTTAGATGTATCTAGGCATGCCTGCTAAATTGGTAAATTGCTCCGAGACAGTTGATGTGACTTCATATGTGGTGTTTCCTGGGAGAGGACTCACCCTTTGCAACAAGGATATAGGCCCTATGAGTAAATCTGTAACTTAGCAACAAAATCTCTGGGACAAAGGAGTGTGTAAACAAAACACCAATAGATCAGGAAAACAAAACAAAACTATAAACTCTTAGCCACAACATACACTATGTTGGTATCACCTAAAAAAAGAAAAAAATAAATAAAAGGAAGACATATTTCCTTTCATTTCACTGAGAACTAGCATGCAACCTGGACACCACAATGCCATTGTTGTCAATGGACAGGGAAATAGCAGTAGAGACCAATGGAAGACTTAATTGTCCGTTAAGAGACAGCAGTAGAGTTTCTGTTCCTGATGGAAGAATGTGATGGAATAGAAACTCTATTCATAGTGGAGGAGAGGATAAGAGAGGGAGAGGGGAAGGGACAGAGAGAGACATGAAGAGGAAACAGTCTAGAAAAGAATAGCACTGGTATTTGGCAAGAGACTGCTGCACCTGCCAAGAGGAACTGGATCTGTGGTAAGAGCCACAAAAGCACAGGTAGAGAAGCAGAAGCCCTCAGCAGTAGACAGGAATTATAGAAGAAAGCAGCAGAAATGCCCAACAGAAAAATGTTCTTTCCTTGAGCTCGAGTTCACCTGGACATTCCTAGATTCTTTTTTTTTTTTTTTCTTCCCTTATGATTGGGATGACATTGTGGTGGCCTTTATAGATGCTATAGATTTTACATCAGGATGTTTGTGCTAGACAGTGAAACCTATTGATCAGAATTACAAATACTCAACTGCACACATAGGTGCAAAGCAGTTCATTGTGCACTGGTTATCACTTTGCCTGAGTCCAGTGACACAGAACGCTCACAAACAGCAAGTTACATGAAATGGATTTAAAACTTACAGATAGGCAGCAAGGGACAGGAGATTTCTAGTATGATTAGCCTGTCCTTCAAGGCCCAGGAAAGTCTCATTTGCAGGTGCCCCACCTGCACCTCAGCTGAGGGAGGCCAGAAAGCAGCTGCCCTGGATTTTATACTCTGGAGAAACATGACTATTAGGCTAAAGCCTTAAAGGACATACTATCTCTAGGAGGGACTAGAACAGAGCCTGGGCTGTTCCAGCCAGCTCCTCCTTATCTCAGGATGTTGCATTTCCAGTACATTTTACAGTTATTCTTGAGAACTACAAGTGAAAGAGTGGGGAGAGCTGGGTCGGTCCAAGGCCACCCAAAGAACTGTCTTGCAATAAGAAATAAAGTTCTCAGAAACATTTATTATGTTTAATTACTAAAGAAAAATAATACAGATTTTCTATCACTGAATATGGAATTGGGGCCTAGCGAAATAGGAGAATCCCTGTATAATAAATAGTCATAACCTTAGAGTACTTATAAAAGCTCCAGAACAATTGTCTTCAAAAGCAGTTATGATTGATTTCTTGGCCTAACTAATTGTGGTAATAGTTTGTCTATAGGCACTTGTCAGCAAAGTTCCAAAATAGTATTTTCCCTAATAGTATAGTGAAAAAAAGTACATTTGTAAAAATTATGGTCACAATAGTTTCTCGAACTATTCTGTTTCCGTGTTTATGTATGACCCAGAAAAATTATGGTCACAATAGTTTCTCGAACTATTCTGTTTCCGTGTTTATGTATGACCCAGAAAAGATTGCTGCAAACTGTCATATTTTCAGCATTGAAAGTATGTATAAAATGTTCACAAGATACTTTGCAATGCCTCCAAGTTGTTTCTGTCAATAAGGCATCCCAAATTATAAAATCTCTCATGAATTTTGAGTTAAAAATTACACAAAATACATGTAAAAATAGCAGACAGTGAGTAAAACGACTTGCTTCCACAACTAAGAGAAATTGCTTTGCTTCATTCTAAATCCATCCATAAAATTCTAAGATACCTCAAGCAATAAGCATGTCTTTATTTTATCTTTGTGTTGCTTACAATGCCGAGCATGGTAACTTACCTGAAATAGAGGCTTCCTAAACGTAAGCTGGTTTTCTGCTGTCATTAATTTACATATATGTGTATGTGTATATGAGTATATATGTTTGTATATGAGTGTGTGTATATATATATGAGTATATATGTATACATACATATCTTTTCAAAACTTTTCTACATTTCTTGAAGTGATAATAATTTCATCAATTTGAGCTTCACTGGGAGTTTGGGCATAAATATTAATGGCTGAGTGTATTTCAAATCATTCTTTAGTAAACATGAGGCAAGTAAGAATCAGAAAATATTATTATATATAATTCAGGAATAATATTGAAAGAAAGAAAAGTAACGAGCAAACACAAAAAAGACAGATATGTGGCTTATAAATTATATAAATAAAAAATTGAAACTAAAAATGAAGTCAAGTGAAAAGAAAACTCTGAAATCCTAAGGACAAAGGGACTTGAATGATTTGAGTGATTGCAAAGCCACAGGTCTGTATTATGTGTTTCAACTTCTCATCACAAAACATTCATCTATGATTTGCTAGCTAATGCAAATGTTACATTGTTAGGAAAAACAAAAAAAATATAGAAGACACTCTGGTGGTGGCTTATATTCAATTCAGCAATTCCCATGGAGCTCTCCATTGAAAACTGAAGCATCTAGAGCTATTTTTGTATATAGGGTAAAGAAAGGAAATACACAGAGACAAACATAGAACCCAAGAGAATAGAATCACTTATTTCCAGTGTTACAGTAAATCAAACTATGTGTGCCAAGCCACTCCCCACAGAGTGGTTTTTAATTGGAATCATGTTAAAAGTGTGCTTTAGGGAGAAATCTCATTTAACATCTTAGATATATACTCTTCTTATTCATGAACAAAAATGTGTGCATAGTAGTAATTTTATTTTATTCATATTTTCATTATAGTGTTAGTGATAATTTCTTGAAAATAAAAAGGAAAAAAAGTCCCTTTATAATTTGTATATATAAATGATAGGTTAAAAATGGGACTGTGTTCTAATATCTTACCTCTTTCTGGACTTAGGAGGCTCAAAAATGAAATGTAAACACAGGGAACAAAAGGCAAACAAGTGCTGTTTTATTAATAGCTGGGTGGCACTCTAAGGCATTTGAAGAAATTCAAAGCTGAGCCCAAAATGCATAAGCAGGACCTCCAGTAAGCTTTCTCTTGAAATTAAGATTGTCACCTCTATAGAAGAAACTAAAACTTGAAGTAACCAATTAGGATCACACAGAGATGCAAGAAGAGAGGAACAGAATATCTGAAACTTCCTCAGAGTGGCAAGTCTTGCTAACAGCTATTGCAGAAGGAATAACACAGCATATTGAGTACTCATGTGAAGCAGCATGAAGAAGGCTAGACCATGAATTTCTACCTTTAAGGTATGGTAACCAAGACTTTTAGTAAAATGTGCTGCCAAAAAAAATGCCTTAGCTCCAAAAACTTTGTGTTTCTCTTCAGTAATTTTAACTTTCTATTTTCTATGCAATACTTCAGATTTGCATATTTAGGCACATGGAGTTCATTACCACCTGTCTACTGTTGCCTATTCACGCCCTCCCCCCATAGCTATATTCCACATGGCTCTCTTGAGCCCTAGATCTTATCCTGAGTAATAATTCCTGATTAATAGTTATTAACAATTAATAATTTCTTTGCAAAATACTTTCCCTTCACATATGCCCGTATTAACAACAGCAAATCAACAATTTACTGAATATCTATGAGACCCAAGCTCCGTTTTAGAAACTTGGAATAAAACTCTTAAAAAAGAAAAGATCAGCAATACCACTCAAAAACAATGAAAAATCTAATATTTTGCGTATCCATTTTTCGTCAAATGGAGTTTACGTTCTTATAGGGGGGGATAGAGAAAATTGTCACTTCAGTGAATCCTTGAAGGAAATCGTAGAGGTCGCTAATGAAATAGCTGGTGATGGACATTTTAGGCACTCACTCAAAGATGCAGCCTGACCACAGCACAGGGTCAACCAGTATGGTTGAAGCAGACTGAAGGAAACAGTAGTTGGAAAGTAGGTCTAAGAGATAATGAGTAACCTCTAATCAATCGTCATATTCTGTTGATTCACCTAAGTATTTGTTAGACATGTTCCCTCCCCTATATCTGTACTGCTACTATTCTACATAGTTCCTCATCACTTTTTGGCTGGATGATTACAATTGGACTCTTATCTTCACTCAAGCCTTAATGCAATACATCTTCCACTAGAAGCTTGCTGGAGCTTTTTAAATGTGAAAATTTGAATTCAACATCCTCATTGGTTTCTATAGTTCTAGTCTTATTCTCCTTATTAATCTACCAAAATGTAGTTAGAAAACATCTTCGAGCAAGCATTTTTGACTGATGGAAATGTCAGTTCTGAGAAAGTCTTCAAGACCCCATGCTATGGCCTTGCCTTCCCTCTGCAGCCCTCTTCTATTGTTTCTCAAGCTGCTCCTCCTTTTTCTCATGTCCCTTCAGCCCCTCTTGTCCTTGTTTCAGGGTCTTAGACTGCCTCATCTCTTTTCCATCCTCCGATGTGGGATGCTCTTTTGCATAACTGCCTCTTTTCATTGGCTTTTATGCATCTTTTTCAGAGGATGCTTTTCTATATGCTTCATTTTATTTATTCTACAGGGCACTGTTTAAATGGCTACCTACTGGGGATATTTCCTCTGATTCCTTCTTCCTCTGCAATCTAAGTTAGGCATAACCTTGTTATTTCTTCTCAGAACACACTGTTTTCTTTGTATTGCTCACTTAGCTGAATTTGTAAGTTCATATTTATTTTTATATCAAGTGTAACTTCCCACTAAAATATATATGTCTTGAGGACATATGTCTCATATATTTTGCTTACCCTTTTGTTCCCAGAGCCTAACCTAGCATTCATACAGTAAGTGCTCAGTAAAAATTCATTCAGAGTATTTGAATATTCATTACTAGTAACATTCATTTCCTGATAACTAATATGAGTAAGCAATGAGACAAATACAAAATAGATATAGATATAAACCACAATTCTATGAATCATGTATTATACTGCCAAATTGTAAGTTTGTGGATTGTAAAAATTAGGTTCAGAAACTTAAAAATCATCAGGAATCTCATGTAAAATAATTAAGTTACCAACAAGCTTTATTGGTTTCCTTAGTAACATACTTGTTGCTGACACTGACAATTTAGAAACAGGCTGCTTCTCCTTAAAATGATGCTATATTTCATTGCTTTCAAAACCTTTTTGGCTTCCTTGATAGCAAAACTTTCCAAGACTTGCCAGACACTGACAGTTCATACTATTGTTTATTTCCAAAATACACAATTCATCTCATCCATCTGCTGCTTTTTAAAAAAATAAATGAGTATATTTTCATATATTAAAATTGGAAGTTTCTTTTTACATGATTTTTCTTTAAGTAATATATTAATCTCTTATGAAAAGTCAATAAAAGGTCACTTGTTCCCTATAGGTTAATAGATCCTTATCATTGACAGAATAGTATCTTTTTTCTATTAAAAAAGACATTTTGAAACTCCATTGTTGCAGTCTTTTTTTAAATCAGTTTTGCAGCTCTACCACTACCTTCACCTCATTTTACTCTTTATTTCATGAAGCTGTTGGATCACTTTAACTTTCATCTTATTATTTTAACTATAAAATTACTAGCGTTATAAATGAAACATAGTTTCTTATTATTACTTAATTTAATCATGTTGACTTAATTTAAATCCCACAGTTTAAAGTGTTTTAATATATATTCAGTCTCATAAGTCATATCCAGTTCTGACCTGTGTATTCTAAACATCATGATTAAATTGAGAACACGTGACCTTTGTTCTCATGTTTTTCAAAGGATGCTCTTTGATGGAAATATCCTTCCTCTGAGAAGAGGAGTGTTCCAAAGAAGTTTCCTGAGAGCATGATGATAGAAGGGTAATAAAATGTGATAGCATTCTATATTCTACACTATTTTTGACTTGATGATTTGTGACTCTTGGGATGTGGATGAATACTGACTTACTTTCCAACATTCTTTAGGTATTCAAATCCATCTTATTCATGCATAGATGACTTGCCATGGTGGCAGAGTACCCAATGTGGATTCTTCCATGTATTCTTCCATGTATATTTAGCTCTGACTTGAAGCAGAACAATGCAAAGGATGGCTAGGGGACAGAAAAATTGCATTATATTGTGAATTACTTAGACAGAATGTATGTTTTTACTTGTGACAGTTATAGTCATCTCTCCTTAGGCTGATTGCAAGAAAGGAGTAAAATATGAGCCTTATAGATAAACAATTTTTGGTGATAAGACCTTATCTGGTTGCTCATCTTGCCCACTATAGTCTTTAATGCAGTAGTTTGGCAGAATCCAACCAGTCCAAATAGCTATTTGTAACAAGTGCAAGAATTTAAAGCAAAATCCAGCAATTCTCAAGAGATGCTTAATCACTCACAGGTGATGTTGCTAGGCAACCACTTCACCTTCTGATTCTGCTCCTTCATCTAAGTGTGGTACTCAGTTTGCTCTATTGTTACTGAATGTTAAAAGAGATGGGGAAGTGCAGTATAAAGAATTTATTTTAAACCAGGTGAAAATAGAGATTTAGAAAAAGAGACTTTAAAATTCAGTTCTGAATTGGAAGGTAAGCAAGCACGTTTTTACACATTTTTCCCCTGGTTTAAGAGATTATTCTTAGTGAACAGAAATTTAGGATGGAATTTCAATAAGAATGAAAGCATTATGGAAGAAAAAGTGTTATATTTGAAGTCATAAACGGTTTACAGCAGAGGCTCCAGACGGCAGGATTAACAGGCTCTGCCACTGCACAGACACAGGAGTTCCCACACTTGAAGATCTCTGCTACTTCAATAGTTTTGTCAAGGAAAACATCTCCTAAAAATATTAACTCACTCTTTCTGAAACTGAATTATGACGCCCACGTTGTCTTCATTTAAAATCATCAGTTCTTGACGTTAGGTTTAGAATCTTGAAGTTTTCCTGCTAAGAACTTGCTATCTCTTGCTCGAAATGTAAAATCTTTGCTAACAGCCACGTTCCTGATTTTTCCTTTACGAGATACAAAACATAAAGTTTCAATACTGTTTCTAGGATGTTTCGACATGCCTGCTGTGGAATGAATGTGCCCTGAAAACTCACTGAAGCTTTGTCTGCATTGAAACAGTGTTAAAAGGGTAAAAAATCCAATTATGGTATTTGAAAGTGAAGCCTTAACAAGGTGATTAGATTGTGAGGATTATGCCCGTGTAAATGGATTGATCCAGTCATGGAGTAATGGGCATGGTTCTGATGGATTTAAAAGGAGAGCAAGTTCGGTGGTTTACTCTCTCTTGCTCAGGTCATTCTCACCATGTGACACCTTGCGTCGATGTAGAAGGCCCTCAGTAGATGTTCCCTGGACTTTAGGCTTCCCATCTCCAAAACTGTAAGAAAGAAGGATTATTTCTTTACAAATTACCAAGTTCCAGGTATTCTGTTATGAGCAACAGATATGTACTAATACAATGCCCTTTCACTAACTAGCTTTCCGTTTTCTCACGTCTTCAAGGAAAAATGCACACCTGATGTTCTTTGAGGTGACCTGGATGAAATGGGCTTCCCCACATATACAATTCCAAGGGATAGGTTCATTCTTTCATTCCATTAGTTTGATCACTTTAATCCACCTCTAAATTCCATCCCTTAGGATATCTAGGTCAGTAACTATTAAAATGAGTATTGCATATGAGCATCTACTCTTGGTGTTAATAGTATTTCTAAATTAGCACTATTAGTTCAATCATTCACTCATGAAGCCACCAACAAATACCAGATGTCTACTGAGTGCCAAATGCCTTCAGTATGTTACTTGGTTTATTATTAGGTGAGTACTAGTCTGCCTTTATGCATCATACCCTGGAAGAGAATGTGCCTACACATTTCTTTTCTAGTTGATCTTCAGATTGCTTATTTCTCAACCAAGATGCAACATTATTTTTCTTTGCTAACTAAAGGAAAATGGTGAGCTAATGTACAGGAGACTGTCCCTAAACTTCCAATTAACTGACTTGTCAGATTATCCTATATCCCTTTCTTATTGCAAAATATTCCGTGCTATGTCCCTTGTACACTAAAGGCTTATGACTAGTAAGTTTACTAGACGCATGGCTACTTACATCTACACCTACCCATTGAGATGTCTGTTTATCAAAAATTACAATCTGCTTTCATTCACATCTATTTATATCCATTTTATTGGGTATTAAAATTACATAACAGAATAAAATTTGCTTAAGAATAAAAGGCAAAAAGAAAGATTATCTTTTACTCTGAAAAACATTTTATGATTTATGATGTCATGATTTAAGATAAATCCAAGAAAGAATTGGTCAAAATCAATAAAAGACTAAAACAAATCAGCAACATCTAAAAACAACATCGACTAAGATTGTTTCTCAAATATCTCTGAATATAAAATCTGCATTAAAGAAATAAGAACTAGAAATCTATGACAGTAAAGTCTGTGTGATTTTGTTTTTCTTACATTTTAATACATCACTGTAATGCATGATGTATTATTAATTTGTAAATTATTGTATGAGAATGTGAAGTTTAATATTGAGAAAAAACATTTATTTCTAAATAACTTTCAGTTTACCTGGACTACAAAAACCTTCCTGAAATGTACTATTTGTAGAAAAGTATACTTAAGAATTAATTTTAAATAGGCTACATGATCTGAAAAAGAAAAAACTTAATAGTCAAATAAATTTTGGAAATTGCACATGAGAGGCATTCTTCTTTTAGCTTTGCATCATGCATATAAATTATTAGGAAAAGTTCTCAACTAAAGAAAATTCTTTAACTTTGCTTATAACTTAGCATTCCTCGTCGTCTTTGACCGTGGCTCTTCATTGTACATAGAAAATAATATTTCTAAAATCAGTGACTGTGAAACATAGTTTTAAAAATGTTGAGCTGCAAAATGCCTTTTGTGTGTATCTATGGAGTTTAGTAATCTATGTGAAATTCATCCACATCACTGTGGATTAGACATACCAGCTGTGAATGAAATGTTACTGAAGTAACAATTTGAAAGTGACTGTATATTACTAAGAACCATGTACTATTACATACCCACTTACAAAATGAGATTCTTAAAACATCCATGGTTTCTCTAAAAAGGTTCACATACTGAGGTACAGCAGGTACAGCACAGAGCATATGCCACAATAAAGCCTGATATTTGTTCTTATTCTATTTCTCAATTTTGGGTTTAAAATACCTGGTTAAAAAAAAAAGTAGTAAGAATAGAGAAAATCATACACTTCGCATTTTTGTTCAAATGTTTCTTTCTGTTGTGTTTTTCCAAAATATTTAATCCCACATTATTGTACCATCTTCCAGTAGGGGTAAAATTACACTACTCTATTTCCCTGTATTCATTAATTGCTTTGTATTGGTCTCACAAGGTGTAAATCTGCAAACATTTCATTGTAAAAAAGAGGTGAAAATGACTTGTTTTTTACCAATAACCCTTTAGATAGGATTGAGGATGGTGAGAGTAAATGTAGATGATGTTTTAGCATATAAAGCACAAAGAGAAATATGTGGAGTAGAGTGTTCAGACAGAGATCAACCGCGTACATCAATCTTTGCACCCTTCTCTGCATGCAAATGTAACTAATAAATGTAATGTGCACCAGAATAAAGGCATGCCTTTCACACTATAAATATTATATTATCAGTATTCAACAAAGAGAATATAAATATGCCCACTCTTATGTCAGGCAGACCCAGGTTGTTGTAAAGTGCTTGCCAGAATATGCATCCACTAGAACATAACTACAGATGCTGTCACATAATTCATAGTCTTAATGCAAGACTTGGCACAGGTAGATTTTTTTTTAAAGGGTGGGGGGTTAGAGCTTACATTCTTGGCAATAGCTTTTTGATAGATAGTGTAAAATGAACCATCCTTTGCATTATAGTGCATCATTTAAAACTCCAGGAATGAACAAGTACTATCAGCAGCATATACCACATTATAGACATATTTTGCTTAATTGTTAACAAGCCCAAATAACATGATTAATCATATTAATACATATATTTCAGATTAAAGCTAGGTTTGTATGGAAAGTATGATGTAATTCACTTCCCCGCTTTATAAATACTATTTAATATTGTGTTATGATACATTAGTATGCAATCACTGACCAATTTACTTTAAAAATTTCGTAGAAGTATATATGTATCTATGTGCACATATACATGTATACACACATGTGTACACAAATATTCATATGACTGACACCTTTGGCCTCACATTTAAGATTAGTTTGTGTAGAAATTTTATAAACAATATTAGCAGTCTTACCATAAACTCTCAACAGTGCTAAATTTAATTAAAATTAACACAAGAAAAGTAATCTATACTGTAATATCATGTATGTACAAATAGCCAGGAAAGACCAAGGAAACTTAGAGCCTCAGAAGCAGGAGAGGTGACCTGGATGTAAGGTCTCAACAGAATGAGTCCATGAATTTAAGTTTTAGTTCTCCTTCACTCATATGAATGATTTATTCTATATGTGTCTATTTGTTTCAGTTTTCCTACCTGGTGATTTATTTACTCCTAATTTTATATCTTTCCATTCCTCATAAGTACTGATGATTTTACTCTTAGTTTCTGTTTCTTCATAATCTCAGTTTAAAATTTCCACAGCATGGCATCTTTTAGCTTAGGAGTTTCAACTCCTGCAAATGCCTGATTAACTTTATATGGTTCAAATCTTCTTCCTGAGAATGAACTATTGTATTTTGGTTTATGTATTTACAGGATACAATATCATAATAACTAACCACCCTAATGCAACTTGAGTCACCTGTGTGACAACATCCAGTCCTCTTTAACTGTGGAATAGACTTATGTGGCCTCTACAGGATCACCCTATGTGAGGATCAACAGATAGATGAGTATCGCTGACAACTCTCCATGGTGTGTCAGATTCCATGATTAGTATGTGAACTATAGAGTCTAATTATTTTCTGCTATAATTATGTTCTGAGATAGTGCATCAGTTGGTCTATATATACTAACTAAAGTGTGGCAACTTGCTATGCAACTACATATCAGATATTTTTCCTGTGAAAGATGCACAGACAAAAGAATGATAAGTCCTTGCACATTTTTTATTCTGAGATATTGCTTTGTTGTCACTACTATAACATTAAACATTTTTATATTGAATATTTACTAGATACAACAAAATTTTTATGAAGCACACGTAGGTTAAAAGAATTATAAACAGGTGGCACCTCTTTACCCACCAACTTTATTTAAAACAAAAAGTATCTTTATAAAATTTGTAGGCTCTCATGAGCCCTTCTCTCATCTCATTCCCTTTATCCCATCTAAGAGGCAACCAGTGTCCTGAATTTTACATGTTTAATTTTTTTTTTTTTGCTTTTCTTCACAGTTTTATCATATATTTTATATGTATACCCTACTCCAGGTTTTTGTTCCTTGTAAAATTGTACCTATATTCCATGTATATTTTTATGCTTTGCTTTTTGCATTTAATATTATATGCCCGAAACATATTTACATTTTGAGTTGTGGTTGGCACATTCCTACTGCTAGTATTCCATGGGACAAATGAATCAAGAACTTTATTCATCCATTTTAACACTGACGGATATTTGAATAAATTCCATTGCCATTGCAAAGAAATCTGCTATAGATAATCTTATATATAAGCTTTTATGGATTTGTGCAAGTTGTCCTCTAGTGTGCATAAACAGGAGTAGAATTGCTAGGCCTGGGTAGTATTCCATTGTGTGTATATACCACAATTTCCTTATCTAGTTATTCATTGATGGATATGTAGGTTGGTTCACATTGTAAACACTATACAATGAGAGTTTCTTTCCCAAAATGGTTGTACTAATTCATACTTATGTTATTAGTGTTTAATGCTTCCAGTTTTCTGCATTACTGTTAACATTTAATCTTGTCAGATTTTTTTTCCTCTGCTGGGATTTTTAATTGGATTAAATTACATCTGTAGGTCAATTGGAAGTACTAGTCTGGGCAATCAGAGAAAAGAAGGAAATAAAGGGCATACAGATTGGCAAGGATGAAGTAAAGCTGTCCCTGTTTGTGTATGATATGATCCTATATATTGAACAGCCTAAAGCTTCAATAAAAAAAACTCCTAGAGTTGATAAATGATTTCAGCAAAGTTGCAGGATAAAAAATCAACACAAAAAAAAATCAGTAGCATTTCTATATTCCACCAGTGAACATGCAGAAAAAGAAATCAAGAAAGCTAGCCCATTTACAATAGCCACCAAAAAAATAAAATATTTAGGAATAAAGCTGACCAAGGATGTTAGAATTCTCTAAGAAGAGAATTACAAAGCACTGTTGAGAGAAATTAAAGAGGACACAAGAAAATGGAAAGATATTCCATGCTCTGGGATTGGAAGAATTAACATTGTGAAAATGTCCATATCACCCAAATTGATGTACAGACTCAATGCAATCCCCATCAAAATTCCAATGACATTTCCTATGAATTGGAAAATACTATCCGAACATTTATATGGATTAACAAAAGACTATGCATAGACAAAACAAAAAAAAATAAAGCTGGAGGCATAATACTACCTGACTTTAAACTATATTGCAAAGCTATAATAACCAAAACAGTGTGGTACTGGCATAAAAATAGACACACAGATTAATGGAATAGGATAGTGAGCCCAGAAATCAAACCATACACCTACAGCCATCTGATCTTTGACAAAGGCAGCAAATCTACATACTGGGGAAGAGACTTCCTTTTTAACAAGTGGTGTTTGGAAAACTGGATACTCATATATAGGAGAATGATACTAGACCCGTACCTTTCACCATATACCAAAATCAACTCAAAATGGATTAAAGAATTAAATATACATCCTGAAACAATAAAACTCCTTAAAGAAAACATAGGGGAGACACTCCAGGAAGTACGAGTGGGTACAGAATTCATGAATAGGATGAATAGGACCCAAAAGCACAGGCAACTGTAGGAAAAATAAACAAATTGGATTATATCAAACTAAAAAGCTTCTGCACAGCAAAAGAAACAATCAACAGAGTAAATAAACAACCAAGAGAGTGGGAAAAATATTTGCAAAATATACATCTGACAAACTCTTAATATCCAGAATATATATGGAACTCAAACAACTTTACAGCAAAAAACATAAAATAAAATAAAAACAACAAAAAAACTCAATTAAAAAATGGGGAAAGGTTCTGAACAGGCATTTCTCAAAGGAATATATATGAGTAGCCAATAGACACATGAAAAAATGCCTAGTATCACTCAGCATCTGACAAATGCAAATCAAAACCACACTGGCATACCATCTCACTCCAGTCAGGATGGTTAACATCCAAAAGACTGAAAAAGATAAGTGCTGGAGAGGTTTTGGAGAAAAAGAAACTCTCATCCAGTGTTGGTGAGGGTGCAAAATGGTTCTGCTTTTATGGAAAATGATATGGAGGTTTCTCAAACAATTTTAGATAGATCTACCATGTGCCCCAACCATTCCACTGCTGGGAATATACCCAGTAGAATGGAAATCATCATGCCGAAGGGATACCTGTACTCCAGTGTTTATTGCAGTTCTATATACAATAGCCAAGAGCTGGAACCAGCCCAAATGTCCATCATCTGATGAGTAGATAAGAAAACTATGGTGCATCTACACAATGGAATACTACTCTGCTATAAAAAAGAATGATATACTACCATTCGCAACAACATGCATGGACTTAGAGAAAATTATATTAAGTAAAACAAGTCAGGCACAGAAAAAGAAATACCACATGTTCTCACTTATTTGTTGGAGATAAAAATTAATAAATAAACACACAAACAAATAAAGTTTGGGGGGGAGAAGACAGAATAACTTCAAAAATTCCTTGAACTATTTAAATCAAATGAAGAGATACGATGTGCGGGGAGTGGGGGGTGAAGAGGAGTGGGTAATGGGGAATGAAAATCAAGTACAATGTATTTTGAGAAGTAAAATTTTTTAAAAAATCAATATGTTTCACAGAGCAAAATATTTTAATATTAATAAAGTACAATGTGTCTCTTTGATTTTCTTTTACAGATCAGGCTTTAGTGTTACATCTGAAAATTCATTGCCTAACTAAGGTCACAGATATTTTTCCTATGTTTTCTTTCAAAAATTTGTAGTCTTAAATTTTATATCCAGGTTTTGTTGAGAGATAATTGTCTCTCATATTTCTACCCATCTCATCTTTTGAGAAAATGCACAAACAACCAGTAAGGATAAGATAATATAAGAATATGGATGATATAGTGAATAAAGTGAAAGAGCCTGTGAATATTCATGCTTTTTTCCTCAAATCTCAAGCTTCAGAGAAGAAAAGCTGTATGTGGCAAAGGAAAAAAAATGTATTAGTCAAAAGCAAGCAAGAAAGATAGATGAATAAGAAATTTTTTATTTTTTTACTGTAAATAATGACGAAAAGTTTTCCTCAACTCAAAAAATGAAAAAGAAAAATTTTATGCTTGGCAAGACTGTGAAACTTCCTGGTGGAAAAGCCAGTGTGTTGGCAAAACTTTAAGAGAAAAGGAATATGTGATATAAGAGTCTCTCAGGACAATCTGTGGTCCCTCAAAAATGTCTGTTACCCAAGCATTGATGACAGACAAACCAGAGTGCCTTGCAACTTAAAGTGCTGACTGAATGCGAAGATACATCACTCACCATAATTCACATTGATGCCATGTAAAATATAAGATTCTGTAACCAAGACTTAACTTTATTTTTTAGAGTTGTGGGATTCTGGAAAGATTGCTTAAAGAGTCTCCCCAAATAGTGGAAATTAATAATAAAAATATAAAAAGTACAAGAGAAAAAAAGAGAGTATATAAGCCCCCAAGTCTAACTGCTTCTTTGTGTTTTCACTTCTTTTCTGTGAATTCCCATGCACATAAATATTAATAAAAATGTATGACTTTAAAAAATAAAAATAAAAGAAAGAAAGGAAATAAAAGAAAAAGGCAAAAAATTCCCGTCTCCTATACAAATTTTAATGAAGTAGTGTGTCTGACATTGATAATTAATTTATGAAAAAATGCACACTTTTTTAACTTTTAATTTCTTATTGTGTTTAATACACATGATGTATAATAAACTAAATTCTACAGTAGTTGTAACTATAGCTAATATTTTTTAAACTCTACATGGATTTAAGTACATTATCCTGAATAAATATTTCCTTTTCATCTTCTGATGGTTCATTACATTTGAAATTCTTTCCTAAATATTGTTTCATGAATTCAGCCAATGGCCTCTGTGGCAGTTACAATTTAGGTAATACTTGTTACTCTCCTTTGAAAACTACCTGTTTATTATCCGCAAAAATCTATTTCACAATGTGTTCTCAAACACTGTGAGTTCAAGCATTTTGTATTTTGCCCATTTAGTAGGCATGTTATTATTGAGTCATTCCAGAAAAAAAAAGGGGGGGGGACATATAAGAAACAAATCCTTTTCTCTGAGATGTAAACTGTGCTTACATGTATTGGTACTGAAGGCTTACATGTATACAGAAAGACATGTATATGGAAGACACTGTTTTATAAAAAGGACATGTAAGAAACTACTCAGTCTCTTGCCACAGTTTTAAGGTGTATTAGTCTGTTTGGGCTGTCATAACAAAATACCATACGCTTGGTAGTTTACACATAGATATTTATTTGCTCACTGCCTGCAGGCTAGAAGTCCATGATCAAGGTGCCAACAAATTTGGTTTCTGATGAAGCTTCTCTTCCTGGTTTGTAAACTGCTGCGTTCTTATTATGTTCTCATTTGGCCTTTCTTCTTTGCATGAGTGTGGAGAGTGAGAAGGTCTCTTCCGTTAAGTACAATAATCCCATCGTATCAGAGTCCCACCCTTATGACCTCATTTAATCGTAATTACTTACTTGGAGGCTCCATTTCCAAATATAGCTATGAGGAAGGTTAGGGATTCAACACACAAATTTAGGGGGGGAAACGTTAGGTCCATAGCACAAGTTATCTGCAAATCTAATGGAATTCCCAGAAGGCCAAAGAGATACTTATACAATCTCCTCACCTTCTAGACTCTTTAGTCCCTGTTCCTCTTTCAAAATTACTAAACCATGCCCCTGCCTCTACACTTTACCAGGGTATGGTCACCTAATTTCATCAATAGCTTTCAGTCCAAAATTAATGGCTATTTCTACCTTAATTTAAAGTCATTTAGATTAATCCCATGAATTTCAGGCAAAATATTATCCTGGAAGAGAAAATAAATTTTGGCAAGTTTCATCTTTAAGCCATACGTGGTAAGAAGCAGCTTATTCTTCCTCTGTGTGGGACCAGCCTAGAAAACCATATGCATGTACTCAGACTGTTATTTTGGTCCTACTATTGTCTGTATAAAACATCTCACTTAAATCTTACAAAAAGATACTTAAAATTCTAATATTATAATAATCCAATCATAAAAGAGAAAAAATGAACCAGAATCAAATTGAAAGTTTAAATATATGAGTATATTTTGAGATAAATTTTATTTTGTCTTTTGATTATACTTTTGTAGGATTACAGTTATACAAAACAAGTTTTATTAATGTCGTTTAACACAACTTTACTGTGATATTATTACCAATGGAAGAGTAAAAACCATAACTATGGAAGTGTGAAAAAGGAACAACATTTGTAAGGTAACAAATTACTTCCAACTATATGAATTAATAATGTTTTTTATGTGTCATCTATTTTTCAGTTATGTGCAATGCTGAGAAAATATTTCATATTTCTATAAATAAACGTTTATTTTTTTCTTCAGGTTTATAATGTATCCATGCAAGTAAGAAATTATGAATGCTATATGACCTGGCCAGATTTTATTGAATTTGCTTTTTGATTGCCATAGGCTTGCATAAGTTCAGCTTTGAGGAGGTAGTTCAAAATTACTTAAATATAATATTTTTGATTAACCAAAATTGGAAAAAATGTTAAATTTTTCTAAGCAAGCAAAGTGACTAATAATCTATCAAAAGCAAATGGCTTATGTTGACTATATAACAGATTGACTAGACATTTATTATCTTTCATATCAATTAGCCTCAGGTGACAAATGGAAGAGAAAACCATGCTTTTTCCTTCCTATGTTGAGTTGGTAAGTCAAGAAGACACAATTCTCTTGATTGCAAATAAATTCAGTAAACCTATGAAATCTGAGTATTCATCATTTTGCAAAGTCATTATTTGATTCCAGTGCATCTAAATGTTACAACCACTGGCATTTTGGCTCAATAGTTTCTATTCAAATAATTTGCAGTTCTATGAAGAAAATGAATCATGGCAACTGACCATAATAAATTTAGTTTCTAAAGGATTAAATTTTAATGGTTAAAATCTGAACGTAGAAAATGTTTATATAAAGGTTTTCTTTTTCTCTTACTTATTTCTTTTAGATTTTGTTTATACTAGAGCAAAATAAATACATTATTTATTTTTTATAATATGAACCATATTATAAAAGAACAATTTAGGCCATCTGGCTTTGTAGCAGATGGTAAATACTTAATAAGGGAATGCCCCATACAGTTTCTAGTTATTAAATATAGCCCATTACATTTTTTCAATATCCTCCCTGCTTATTCTCAGTGTTAGTGTCTAGCAGTGTGCTGTGACACTGACAAAAAATCTAATACTGTTATTTTCATGTAAAAGTCAGAAAGATGTATTCCAGAGTAAGATAATTTTATTAGCTAAACAAGATGTTAAATGCAGAGTGACTTGACTTGGGAATTGAATTATTTTTCTTTGCATGTCAAAAACTTGTTCAGATATGATACACTATTTAAAATGAATATGGCTAAATTCCAAATTATTTTTTTCTCTACTGTTAGCTTATCTGGAACAGGCTCACAATGAAGTGACCCAATTCAAGAAAAGTCTATAGTTCTGAATAATAATAACTTTCATTATGGTAAGACTTTTTTAAAAAGTATATTTTAGCATTTGCATTTTCAACGCAATTAAGTGAAATTAGAGAAGATGGCAGACTAGAAGTGCCCAGGGCATTTTCCTCCCACAGAAGATTGAAATGGGCCCACCACCAATCCTGCCACAGTCATCAAAGACATTGAACTGTCCTAGAACCATAACTCATTGCAGAGCAGCTACTCACAGAAAAACAGCCCTACAGTGGCCCATAGTTGCATTCATGGACACTGCAGCCCTGGAGGAGGCTGCCGCAGAAGCTGTCGCCACTGCTGTGTGAAAACCCTGCTGCCTGCCCAGAACTGCAAAAATGAGGGGGGGGGGCAGCTACAACCTCTGTCACTGCTGGCACCACCACAAGGTAACCCCACTGAACTAAGGATATCGTGGATGTACAGGAAGTTGTGGCAAGCACTGGTGATGCACAAGAATCATGCTGCTGCTGCGGATACCTCAGACTTGAGAACCCCACTGCCACCACAGACACCTCAGATGCATGAAAGATTGCTGCAGCTGCTGCCACGTGAGGGCATCACTGATGCCATGGACACTGCAGAAGAACAGGAAGCTCCTTTAGTTGCTGCAGCCTTCACGTGGGAAACCCTCTGCCTCTCAAGACAACATAGCTGTGCAGGCGGCTGCTATAGACACTGCAAGTAAACAGGCTGTCACTGCAAGTGCAACTACTGCAGTCACTGCTGCCATCAGCACCACCAGGCAGCCACAATAGTCATGCAAGCAGCCTGCTGCCACGTGGGCAGCCTGCCACAACCACTGCTACAGCCACTGCCACTGCAAGGGCAGCCTGTCACCACAGCATCTGCCACCACTGCTGCAGCAGCTGCTGCCACTCTACAGACAGACTGTGGATCTCTCAACTTCATTGACATAAGGAGGGTCACCAGCGAGTCCAGGGAAGGAGATGAGCAAATGCAGAGCTGCAAGCCAGTGACCCACCCCACAGGGGGAGTTACACTGCCCTCACAGTAGTGCACATGACTGGGATAGACACATGCAGAGTAACTGGAAAATACAGAAATCCAAGACAGCCAAACAGAGTAAGGAAGAAAATTCCCAGTGCACCCACCAGGGTAATGGGACACTAGCCAAGATGCCAACTAGTCTGCCCAGGGTTATCCAGCCCAATCAAAGACTGACAGGACACCCAGACACTTCTCCAAAGAACACAAGATTTTGCCCACATCTTCAACAACCCAACAGTGTCATTAACCACAGTAAGGAATCACCAAGTGTCCCAATGCCTAGGCCATGAAGACACTCTCATGCAAATTCAACATTCAATATGGCTAAACTACCCACACGTAGGCTACTACTGCATCTATCCAGAACCAATACTATAAAATCCAACTCAATGGTCAAAAAAACCACATCAACAGGAGGAAGTCTCTCTCTTCAAAGTGCAGTCCAGAGTAATACAAAAAGCAACTGCTCTACCAGATAGCCAGCATCAACATAGAGATACTACAAATACCTAAAAACAAGAAAATGTGACACCACTGAAAGAATACAATAATTCTCAAGTACTAGACCCCATAGAGCAGGAAACCTTTGAAATGACTGAAAAGGAATTACAACCAACCATTTTAAGGAAACTAAATGAGATACAAGAAGACTCAGTTAAATGACACAATGAACTGAGCAAAACTATCCAAGATATGAAGGAGAAAATTTATGAAGAAATTAATACCTTAAAAAAGAATGTAGTAGAACTCCTGGACCTGAATAAGTCATTCAATAAAATAAAAAATACAACTGAGAGTTTAAGGAGCAAAGCTAAAGCAAGCAGAAGAAAGAATTTTTTGATCTTGAAGATGATTTTACAAAATAACTCAGGCAAACAAAAAAAAGTGTAAAAATAATGAAAAAATCTAAGAGAGCTAGCAGATAACCTTAAATGCACAAACATTGAATCATAAGTGTTCTGGAAGGGGAGAAGAAAGAAAAAGGAAAAAGCATAGAAAACATATTCAATGCAATAATAGTGGAAAACTTTCCAGGTATGAGGAGAAACATGGACTTTCAGATAAAGGAGGCTCAAACATCCCCAAATAGACTCAATCTAAAAAGGCCCTTGCTGAGACACATTATAGTCAAACTGGCAAAACTCAATGACAAAGAATCTTTAAAAAAGCAAGCAAAAAGTGTCCACTCACCTATAAGGGAGTCCCCATCAGACTAACAGCAGACTTTTCAACAGAAACTCCACAAGCCAGAAGAAAATTGGATGATATATCCAAAATACTAAAAGAAGAAAAACTGCCAGCTGAGAATGCTATATCTAACAAGCCTGCCCTTCAGAAATGAAGGAGAAGTAGTGTATTTCCTGGACAAACAAAAACTATCAGAGCGTGACACTACACAACCAGCTCTACAAGAAATCCTCAAGGAAGTCCTGCATGTGGAATGCAAAAAACAATAATCATTACCATGGTACCCCAAGAAAGAACAAAAACCATTGGAAGAATAAAAATGCAAATGAGAAAGAGAAATAAATTATATCTTACCACCTCAAAAACCCAACAAACACCAAAGGCAAATATTAAAAGGGAAAGTAAGGAGCAAAAGAATTTTAGAACATTCAAATTAATATCAATAAAATGCCAGAAGAAAGACAATATATTTCAATAACAACTCTAAATGTAAATGAATTAAATTCCCACTTAAAAGACAGACTAGGTGATTGGAAAATATGTGCTGTCTGCAAGAGACTCACCTCACCTATAAAGACACACACAGACTAATAGTGAAGGGATAAAAAAATACAACAAAAATGGAAATAAAAAATGAACAGGAGTAACTATTCTTATAAAATAGCCTTAAGACAAAAACCATAAAAAGAGACCCCCCCCCAAAGTCGACATATTATGGTAAAAGAATATAAGTAAAAAGACACAAAAATCATAAATATGTGTGCGCCCAATGCTGAAGTACTTAGGTATATAAAGCAAACACTATTATATCTAAAGAAAGAGATGGACCCCAATATGATAATACTCAGGGGCCTGAACACTCCTCTTTCAACATTGGACAGACCATCTAGGCCACAAATCAACAGAAAAACACAGGATTTAAACTATGCTTTAGACCAAGTGAACTTGGCAGATATCTACAGAACATTCCATCTAACAACCACAGAAATACAGTCTTCTCATCAGCACATGAACATTCTCTAGGATAGACCAAATATTAGGTCATAAATCAAGTCTCAACAAATATAAAAAACTTGAAATCATTTCAAGTATCTTTTCAGAACTGATTAAAACTAGAAAACAATAATAAGCAAAACTCTAAAAACTATGCAAGCACATGGAAATTAAAAACATGTTCTTGAACAAACTATGAGTCAAAGAAGAAATTAAACAAGAAATCAAAAATTTCTTGAAAGTAATGAAAATAAAGACACATCATACCAAAACTTGTGGGATACTGCAGTTCTAAGAGGGAAGTTTATTGCAATAAATGCTTACATTAAAAGAATAGAAAAACTTCAAACAACCTAATGCTACTAGGAAAATAAGAACAATCCAACCCCAAAATTAGTAGATGGAAAGAAATACTTAAGATCAGAGCAGTAATAAATGAAATAAAGACCCAAAAGATGGTACAAAAGGTTGATGAAACAAAAGGTTGGTATTTGAGAAGACAAATAAGACAGACAAACTATTAGCTAGGTTAACTAACAAAAAGAAAAGAGAAGACCCAAATAACATTAAAACTGACACTTAGAGACAAAGAATCATTAGAGACCATTATAAACAACTGGAGGCCAACAAATTTGAAAACCTGGAGGAAATGGATAAATTTCTGTAAACTTGCAAACTACCTACAATGAACCAAGAAGAAATAGAAAACATGAATAGACCAATGAGATTTAAGTAGTAATCAGCAGTCTCCCACCAGAGAAAAGCCTAATACTGTATAGCTTTACCACTAAATTTTACCAAACTTTAAAGAGGAATTAGTACCAATTCTCTTCAAACTATTGCAAAAATTTGAAACAGAGGCCATTCCCCTGAACTCATTGCGTGAGGCCAGCATCATCCTGATGCCCAAACCAGACAAACATACAAGAAAAAAAGAAAACAGGCCAATATCTTTCATGAACACAGGTGCAAAAATCCTCAACACAATATTAGCAAACAGAATACAGCAACTCATCAAAATAATTATACACCATGATCAAGTGGAATTCATCTCAGAGATGCAAGGATGTTTCAACATACACAAGTCAATACATGTGATACACCATATCAACGATATAAAGGACAAACAACATGAATATCTCAATAGATGAACAAAAAGCATGTGACAAAATTCAGCATCACTTCATGATAAGGACTCTCAGAAAATTAGGTATAGATGAAAAGTATCACAAAACAATAATAGCCATATATTACAAACTCCCCATCAATATCATCCTGAATGGGGAAAATCTGAAAGCTCTTCCCTTATGAAAGGGAACAAGACAAGATTATCCATTCTTACCACTCCTCTAACATAGTATTGGAAGTACTAGCCAGAGCAGTCAGGCAAGAGAAAGAAATAACGGGCATCCAGATTGGAAAAGATGAAGTCAAATTGGCCCTGTTTGCAGAAGGCATGATCCTAAGTGTAGAAAAACCTAAAGACTCCACAAAAAAACTCTTAGAGCTGATAAATGATCTAAGTAATTTGCAGGATAAAAAAATTAACACACAAAAATTAGTAGCATTTTTATACTCCAATAGAAACTAGCAAAAAAAGAATTTAAAAAGCTAGCCCATTTATAATAGTCACCAAAAAATAAAATACATAAGATTCAATTTAACCATGGAGGTGAAAGATGTCTACAAGAAGAACTACAAATCACTGTTGAAAGAAATGAAAGAGGACACAGAAACATGGAAAGGCATTCCATGATCTTTGACTGGAAGATTTAACATTGTGAAAATGTCCACTCTACCCGAAGCAATCAGTGCAATCTCCACCAAAATACCAATGAAATTCTTCACAGAAATAGAAGAAACACTCAATATTCATATGCAATAACAAAAGAGCCTGAATGTCCAAAGCAATTCTGAGAAGAAAAAACAAAAAACAAAAAAACTAAATGCATTACACTACCTAACTTCAAATTATATTATGAAGCTATAGTAACTACAACAGCATAGTACTGGAATCAAAACAAACTCTCAGACCAATGGAACAGAATATAAAACCCAGAAATCAACCGACATACTTATAGCCAACTGATCTTTGACAAAGGCACCAAGAACATACATTGGGGAAAACAACTGCCTCTTCAGTAAATGGTACTCGGAAAACTGGACATCCATATTTAGAAGAATGAAAGTAGACCTGTACCTACAGCCATATTAGAAAATCAACTCAAAATGGATTAAAGACTTAAATATAAGACCAGAAACTATAAAACTCCTAAAAGAATCATAGGAACAGTACTTCAGGAAGTAGGACAGGGCAAAGATTTTATGAATATAACCTCAAAAGCACAGGCAACAAAAGGAAAAATAAATGTGATTTCTGCTCTGCAAAAGTAAATTAACAGAGTCAAAAGACAATATACAGAGAAAATTTTTGCAAATTTTGCATCCAACAATAGGTTAATATTTAGAATATACAAGGAACTCAAACAACTTCACAGCAAAAAAAACAAGTAACCCAATTAAAAAATGTGCAAAGGAGGTAAATAGACATTTCTCAAAGGAAGATATACAAACGGCCAACAGAAACATGAAAAACTCCTCAACATCAGGGAAATGCAAATCAAAAGCACATTGAGATATGTCACTTATTTATGTGAGCTAAAAATAAATAAATAAATAAATAAATACAAACAAATAAAGGGTGCCGGGGGGGAAGAAGACACAACAATCACAACAATTCCTTGAACTTGTTAAGACAAGTGAACAGATATGATGTAGTTGGTGGGGAGGGGAGAGAGGAAGGGGTGAAAGAGGAATGGGTAAAGGGACATGAACATCAACCACAATGTATATTGAGAAGTTAAAATTAAAAAATTAACTAAATAATTATCAATTTTTTAAAAAGTGACATCATTGTTTATCATACTTTGAAATTTTATTTTAACAGTGATTTGGTAAATGCTGATGAAACAAAACTTGACCATGATCCCCACTGTGCTGGATGCTGGATCATTAGAAAGAAGGTTCTTCCATGAATAAAAGTCCATATATTAGGTCTACTTCTATTTTATCAAAAGATTTAGCATATATGCAATTTGGATGTTTTTATAGAGCATTCAATACTTGTAACGTGTTGTTAACTACTCAAAGCACTACAAGTGATAAACAATGGCTAATAAAAAAAGACAGAAGACAGGGTGAAAGATTGGTAATTTCATAGTATATTAGGCAGAATTTTAGAGGAGATATGAGGAAATCAACACAGAGCCTTACTAGTGACTAGCCTTGGCCTTTAGTTGATCGTTGCAATTGAATACTTCCATATGTGGAAAATAGTGGAGAAAACATGACTTTTTTATGATTTTTTCATTTACACAAAAATTATTTTGTATTGAAAAAGAATTGATTATACATATTTGCAGGGTACTGTTGAGTATCAATACCTGTATACAATCTTTGGTTATCAGATCAGAATAACTAGAATGCTCATCATTATAAAACGTTATCATACCAATTTCTCACTAACTTACCCCCACCTCCCCCTTTCCCATCTCTTAGTAACCACGGTTCTATTCTCTCCTGCTGAAAGTTCAACACATTATTATGATCTTTCTTTCTCTCTCTTTTTCTTTCTTCCTTCCTTCCTTCCACACTGATGAGTGAAGACGTGGTATTTCTCTTTCTGTGCCTGCCTTATTTCACTTATAAATTCCTCTAAATTCATCTATGTTGCTGCAAATAGCAGAATTGCATTCTTTTTTATGGTTCGGTAGTATTCCATTGTGTATACATACTACATTTTCCTTATTTAGTTGACCATCAATGTACATTTAGGTTGGTTCCAACTCTTGGCTATTGTAAATAGAGCTGTGACAAACATAGGATGCAGGTGTCCCTTCAACATATGGATTTCCATTCCCTTGGGTGTATATACTCAGCAGTTGGAATGCTGTATTTTGTGACAGCTCTATCTGTAGTCGTTTGAACAACCTCCATACTGTTTTCCATACTGGCTGCAGTAATTTACAGTATCACCAACAGGGTAGGAGGGTTCCACCTTCCCAGCATCCTCATCAGCATTTACTACTCACAGTCTTTTTGATAATAGCCAGTCTGACTGGGGTGAGATGATATCTTGATGTAGTTTTGATTTGCATTACTCTGATAATTAATGATGTCGAGAATTTTGCATGTACCTGTTGGGAATTCATATGTCTCTTTTTGAGAAATGTCTAGTCAGTCAAGAAGTATTTCTTAACTGATTGTTTCTATCCGGAAGAACTTGTGTGTTTCTAGTACAAATTTCTCTAGAAAAAAATGCAAAAATTTGTTCCATCACGGCCAAAATTAAAGTCTACTTTTTAACTAAATAAATAATAATATGCTTTATAATATTACCTTAGAAAAATTGTATCTTTCAAATTTTTAAAAAGGTGTTTCTGATTCAAAGTTACATACTTTGTGATGAACTGGGGTGCTATGGAAACTGTGAAGTTTTTCAGATTCTAATTTGAACACCTGGAGATTCTAATTTTCATGAATAAGATCTAAGGGTTCTATATCTGTTCATTCTCATCTTGTAAACTGGCACTTCTGCAAGTGTAAACACTATATTTCTTTGATCCCTTAATCTAACAAATAGTATTCAAGAAAATATGAATCCACTGAAAGTGTGTACTTTTTGTATAATTATACCTTATTCTAGGTAATTTCATTTATTCATATTATAGATATCGTATTTTATAACTTTTATTAGTTTTTCAGAAGAATCATTACAAAAGAATTAAACTCTCTTTGAGAATAATGGCTTACTCATTTTATGATGGTTGTTTGTCATATCACAAGCTGATAATTCAAACCATCTTTAGTATGCCTTAGGAATTGACAGTTATGATTTTGATTTATTACATGTTCATAGTTCTATTTACTATGAGAAGCAAATGAAGTTCAGAGTCAAACATGTTATTTTTAAATGGTGGGAGTTCTATGTGAATATCCCTTTAGAAAAGACGAGTCTAAGAGATTTCCTTAATGCTTTTTGCTCACCTATTCTTTTAAAGAAATCTCTTTACAGAGTGTTTCAAATTTTCCACATACTGGAAGAGATTAATTCATAGTTTTCTTTTTTCACATTTTCTTTTTTTATTTTTTCATTGTATGTTAAACAAGACTCCAAACTAATATATGTATAATAAATAAAATATAATCTATAGATAACCTGTCTTAAACAATTCAGCAAGTTTGGCATCAACTCTCGAATTCTAGCTTTTCATTACATCAATGTATTATGCTTTAAGACTTTCTTGTTAAGAAAGCGTACATGGCAATTTTCAATATTCGCAATGTGATCTGACAGAACTTACCAAAATATATGGGATATCAGCAAAGCAGTGCTAAGAGGGAAGTTAATTGTGAGTAGTACATACATCAAAAGAATAAAAAGACTTCAAATAAACAACCTGATGTTAAATCTTGAAAAGCTAGAAAAACAATATAATCCCAAAACTAGTATATGGAATGAAATGGAGACAAAAAAAAAATACAAAAAAATCAAAGAAACAAAAAGTTGTTTTTTTGAGAGGATAAACAATACAAACAAGCTGTTGGCAAGACTAACAAAAAAGAGAGAGAGAGAGAAGACCTAAATAACAAAAATCAGAAATGAAAAAGGAGACATTACAATCAATACTATAGAAATGTGAAGAAATGCAAAGAATGAACAACTGTACACTAACAAATTCGAAAATCTGGAGGAAATGGATAAATTTCTGAACACCTCAAAACTACCAAGACTGAACCAAGAAAAATAGAAAACCTGAATAGACCAATAACAAGCAACATAACTGAAGCAGTAATCAGCAGTCTCCCAACAAAAAAATTCCAAGACACGATGGTTGCCATGCTGAATTCCACCAAACCTTAAAAGAATTAACAACAATACATTTTGAACTATTGCAAAAAAAAAAAAAAATGAAATAGAGGCTATTCTCCCAAACTCATTCTGTGAGGCTGGCATCACTGTGATACCAAAATCATACAAAGACACAACAACAAAAGAAAGCTTTAGGCCAATATCCTTGATGAACAAAGACAAAAAAATCCTCAACACAATATTAGCAAACAGAATACACCAGTACATCAGAAAGAGTATGCACCATAATCAAGTGGGATACATCCCAAGGATGCAAGGATGACCCAACATATGCAAATCAATAAACATGATACACCACATCAACAAAAGCAAGGACAAAAACCATATGATTTTCTCAATAGATGCAGAAAAATCATTTGACAATATTCAGCATCCCTTCAGTATAAAGACACTCAACAAATTAGGCATAGAAGGAAAGTATTTAAACACAATAAAAGCCATATATGACAAACCCTCTGCCCACATCATCCTGAATGGGAAAAAGCTAAAAGCTTTTCCTTTAAGAACAGGAACGAGGATGCCCACACTCACCACTCCTATTGAACATAGTATTGGAAGTATTAGCAAGAGCAATTGAGCATGAGAAAGAAATAAAAGGCATCAAAATTGAAAAAGAAAAAGTCAAATTGTCACTGTTCACAGATGACATGATCCTATATATAGAAAAACCCATAACCTATACCAAAAAACTCCTTGACTTCATAACAAATTCAGGAAATTTGCAGGATTCAAAATCAATAAACAAAAATTAGTAGTATTTTCATGTGTCAACAACAAACAAGAAATCAAGCCCACTTACAATAGCTAACAAAAGAATAAAAGAACTAGGAATATGTTTAGCCAAAGAGGTGAATGATCTCTACAATGATAACAATGAGTACTGGTGAAAGAAATTAAAGCGGACACCAAAAGATGGAAAGACATACCGTGTTCATGGATTGGAAGAATTAATGTGAAAATGACAATACTAAAAGCAATATACGGATTCATGCAATCCCCATTAAAATACCAAAGACATTCTTTATAGAAATAGAGAAAAACAATCCTAACATTCATAAAGAGTAACCAAAGACTCAAATAGCCAAAAAAATAAAATAAATTAAAACTGGAAGCATTACACTATCTGACCTCAAATTATACTACTAAGCTATAGTAACCAAAACAGCATGGTACTGGCATAAAAACAAACAGTTGGACCAATACAATAGCATAGAGAATGCAGAAATCAACCCACATACTTAATAGCCAACTGATCTTTGACAAGGGATCAAGAACATACATTGGGAAAAGAACAGCCTCTTCCATAAATGGTGCTGGGAAAAGTAAACATCCATAATTAGAAGACATAAAACTAGACTATATTCCAATGTCAACTTAAAATGGATTAAAGACTTAAGTACAAGACCTTAAACTATAAAATTCCTAGAAGAAAACATAGGGGAAACACTTCAGGATGTAGGTCTGGGCAAAGACTTTATGAATAGGACTCCTAAAGCACAAGCAACAAAAGAAAAACATAAACAAATGGGATTATGCAAAACTAAAAAGCTTCCAAACAGCAAATGAAAAGATAACAAAAGAGTGGAAAGAAAACTTAAAGAATGGGAAAAAAAATATTTGAAAACTACACATTCAACAAGGATTAATTTCTGGAATATACAAGGAACTCAAACAACTTCTCAGTAATCTGAAAAGATATATTGCAAATAACAACAATATAAAACTGGCCTAACAATTTCAATACTAATATTTTTCTCAATTATTAACGCTGTTCTCTTTTTTGTAAATGTTCTCTATTTTCTAAAAATTAACAAAACCCAGTCAGTCATATAATTGGTTACTTAAATATGTAGCATGCATAGCTCATTTTTAATATTCATTTTGATAGTATCCTGAAGAGAAACCTTATTAATTATAATGTGACTTGAGAGACTATGATTTTTATCCCTTCTTGTCTTTTATATATTAATATTTGATTTAAAAGTTTTGATTATTTGTTTTAAAATATTATGTTTATCCAAATACTATTTGTAATAAAAAGTTGTACAATTTTACAATATGTCCAAATACCAAATACCTTGAATTTATGTCAAAATTGGTGACAATGACCTCAGAGTGTTTTTACTTGAAATTAGTATATTTAATCTCTCCTAAATGAAAACATCATAGCTTGGTATTTATATGAAGGCAATAGTTGTTATTTTTCTAAGATCTAACATTATAGAATAAATAACACACCTTGCCAGAATATAATGTAAAGTAGCAGTAAGTTCCAGCTTGTTAAAGCTCTAATTATGTTTTTGTTGAGGCAGCAATGGGCCTTATATTTTATATATTAAAATATTATAAGAAATATAAAGAAAAACGTGGGTATTTATAATTTTTGAATCTTGAAACAATACAAAAAGTGATATTTATATGTTGATGCATATTTTATTAACGGTATTGAAAAAACAGTAAAGAAAATGACACTGTACTAAAAAAAGCAATGAACTGAAGTTATTGACTCTTGATCTCTACTCATTTTAACCTTAGAATGTAAAAGGGTGGTTGGCATCTGAGTGTTAAAAAATGAAATAATCAGCATAAGATATTTCTCATAAATATAAATTAGAAGTAGATTAGAGAATTCATTTGTTTCCTCATAATTTTAGTCTTCATTTACATGTATGAGTTTCACCATAGAAAACATAATGTATATAGAATAATTGGAAACTATAAAGTGAATAGACAGGAACTGAGTGGAATGCCATTAAATGGAATATTTTTGAATTACCAGTCAAGGGGAAGGGAGAAAACAAAAAAGAAATGAAAATTAAAACAGCTGTGTTAAAAAAAAAAAATTCCACAAATTGCAGAGGGAAATGGTTAGATATTTGGTTATGATTAGAAAGAAACTGTAGAGAAAAAACATTTTTAAAAGGATGCTGTTTAATAGTGAGCCTCCCAAGCTTAAGGAGGGGTATGACATGGGACTAATAGATTAAACCAATGATTTTAGAACAGAATTAAATATGTTTTCCGTGGAATTGTTATTGACAAACTAGGAAATTAGTTTTGACATGAATAGCTAGCACTATAGATACAAAAGTAGGCAGACAGTTTTTTCATCTATGTACAACCAAAAAATAATGCCATAGAATGATATATGTGTAGTTTCCTTTAAAATTATTTAAAACTGTAGCTTCTTAGAAAAAAAAGTACATTTGAGGTTATCTCTAAAAGAATACCAGCAAGGTTCCTAAAGATGATTTGGGGAGTTTAATATAAGAATTTGAAACATGATTACAGTGACTGCAGATTTTGATTTTCAAAGTGGCTATCTACTTTCTACTGTAGCGATATTTTGGGGCTTTCTGTAATTCATTTATCATGTTAGGTGTGTAGCAGCTTTTTAAAAATAGTCTTGAAAAAATAAATAAATAAAAATAAATAAATAAATAAAAATAGTCTTGAATCTGACCGGTGATCAAATCATGTGTTTAATACAAAGTAAGTAATGATACATGATTTTGTTAAATTAGTACATATGATCAAATAAGAAAGAATTATTCCTGAGGTAATTGATCAGAAAACCAAGAAGACAAGACTATTTATTTTATATAAACTGGTTATTTAATACTATTTAGAGTTTCAGCAAGCACTCAATTACAACTTGAAATATATGATTATGTTGAAGTTGGTGAATAGGTAAGCCCACATTATGTACAAATAATAATATATAGGTATTTTTATTCATGGGTGAAAAACATTTTTAAAAACTTTATTATTTTTAGAGTAGTTTTAGGTTAACGGTAATTGACAGGAAAGTACCTAGATTTCCTATATACTCCCTCCCACCACACATGCATAGCTTCCCCCAATATCAACTCCCCCACCAGAGTAGTAAACTTGTTACAATTGATAAACCTACATTGACACAGCTTTATCACCCAAAGTCCATAGTTCACATTAGGGTTCACTCTTGGTGGTGCTCATTCTGAGGGTATGAACAAATGCATAACGACATGTATACACCTTTATAGTATCATACAGAAAACTTCCACTGCCCTAAAAATACTCTGTGCTATGCCTATTCATCCCTCCAAACTCCCTCCCCACCTCCCCCAGGCAACCACTGACCTCTTTTTACTGTCCTTATTTTTCTTCCTTTACTAGATTGTCACATAGTTGAAATCATACAGTATGTAACATTTTCAGATTGGCTTACTCACTTGGTACTATGCATTTAAGTTTCCTCCATGTTTTTCCACAACCTAATAGCTATTTTCTCCTTTTTTTCTTTTTCTTTTTCTTTTCCTTTTTTTTTTTTTTTTTTTTTCTTTTAGAAAAGAATAATGTTTTATTGTTTGGCTGTACCACGGTTTATTTATCTATTCACCCACTAAAGGATATCTTGGATGATTTCAAGTTTGGAAATTATCAATAAAGCTGCCATAAACATCTGTATGCAGGTTTTTCTGTGGACATGGATTTTTTAACTCTTTTGGGTAAGTAGCAAGCATTATGACTGCTGGATCATATGGTGAGAGTACGTTCAGTTTTGTAAAAAATTGCCAAGCTGTCTTCCAAAGTGGCTGTGCCATTTTACATTCCCATCAGCAATAAATGAAGTCTCCTTTTGTTCCACATCCTGGACAGTATCTAGTGATGGCAGTGTTCAAGATTTTAGCCATTTTAATAGCTAAGTAGTAGTATCTTATTACATTTCCCTGATAATATATGATGTTCAATATTTTTTTCATATGCTTATTTGCCATCTGTATGTCTTCTTTGGTGAGGTTTTTGTTTAGGTTTTTAGCCCATTTTCTGAATTGGGCTTATTTTTGTATTGTTAAGTTTTAAGAGCTCTTTGTATATTTTGAATAACAATCCTTTATCAAATATTTCTTTTGCAAATTTTTTCTCCCATTTTGTGGCTTCTCTTATTTTCTTAACATTGTCTTTCACAGAACAGAAGTTTTTAATTTTAATGAAGCCTAACTTATCATTTATTTCTTTCATAGATTGTGCCTTTTGTGTCATATCTAAAACGTGACCAACATATCAAAGGTTATCTAGGTTTTCTCTCATCTTACCTTATGGAAATTTTATAGTTTAACATTTTTCATTTTGGTCTATGATCCACTTTGAAATTTTGAGTTATTTTTTGTGAAGGGTATGCTGTCTGTGTCTAGACTCAATTTTTTTTTTTTTTTTGCATGTGGGTGTTAAGTTGTTCCAGCACCATTTGTAAAAATAACTGTCTAATTATCTTTGTGGCATTGTATTGCCTTTGCTTCTTTGTCAAAGATTGTTGACTATATTTATATAATTCTATTTCTGGGCTTTCTACTCTGTTCCATTTTTCTGTATGTCTATTCTTTCACCAATATCACAGTGTCTTGGTGACTGTGGCATTTTGGTAAAACCTGAAGCCAAGTAGTATAACACTATTCTTCTCTTTCAATATTGTGTTGGCTATTCTGTATCATTTTTCTCTCCATAAAACCTTTACAATCAGTCTAGTAGTATACACAACATAACTTGCTCAAATGTTCATTAGGATTACATTGAATCGAAAGATCAAGTTGGAAAGAACTTACCTCTGGACAGTATTGAATCTTCCTATCCATGAACTTGGACTATCCCTTTGTTTATCTAGTTGTTTTTGATAGCTTTCATCAGAGTTTTGTAGTTTTCCTTATATATATCTCACACATATCTTGTTAGAATTAAACCTAAGTGTTCGTTTTGGAGGTCCTAATGTAAATAGTATTAAATAGTATTGTTTTTAATTTCAAATTAAAATATCATTTCTTGCTGGTGTATAGAAAAATATTGACTTTTGTATATTAACTTTACATTCTGGAACTTTGATTTAATTGCCTATTAGTTTCACAAGTTTTTGTTGATTTTTAAAAATTGTATCAACAATCATGCTATCTGCAAACAAAGACATTTTTATTTCTTCTCATATTTTTTTACTTCCTTTTCTTGTATTATTGCATTAGCTAGGATTTCTAATAAAATGGAGAAATGGTGGTGAGAAGGGATATCCTTGCCTTGTTTCTGATCTTAGTAGTAAAGCTCTGAGTTTCTTATTCTTAAGTATGATAGCTGTAAATTTGTTATATTCTTTATTAAGTTGAGGAAATTCTTCTCTATTCCTAGTTTACTCAGAGTTTGGGAATTATACAAGCATGTTCAATTTTGTCAGATGTTTTTTCTGCATCTACTGATAATGATTTTCATTATGATGTGTCTGTTTAACTTCTTTTTCTTTTTGAGTGTACGTTTTTATCCTTCATGGGAAATTCTTAGCTATTATCTTTCCAAACGTTTCTTGCTCCATTCTCTTTCACTTCTCCAGGGTCTCTAATTGCATGTACGTATTGCAATTTGATATTATCATAAAGATTAAGATGCTATATTCTTATTATTTTAAACTGTTTTTTCTTTTCCACTTTGAGTCAAAGTTTGACATCTTTTATTATCCTGTCTTCAAAATCACTGATATATTTCCTTGGTGTTAAGCCCATTTATTGAATTATTTGTTTCTGATATTATATTTTTATTTCTATTTTATTTTTTGTTTATATACATAACAAGAAAAAATGGAACAGATTCTACTTATCTATGGAAAAGAGGTCATGTTCCTTTTGCTGTCAAACATCTAGTGAGAACTGCGCCAATTTGATGTTTGCTTGATCTGGGTCAGATTTTGGTTCAACTTTACTTTGATTCAGTTTATCACTGACTATAAATCTTTTCAGGGGAATATTAGGACTTTCTCATGTGCAGAATTTGGGTTCTAAAGACAGAAGAGGCTTTTCTCTGTATTACAGTCCATCCGGTCTGCTAACTGTTTGGATCTTTGGGTAGTTCTCTTTGTTTTTTAGTCCTATATTTGCTTTCTGCAAAGTAATATACCCCAAAATGCCCAAATTGTCTTGAAAGGATTTCTCTTACCTTTCTAACTACCAAGGTATTTTGTAGATGAGATATTAAATTTCCATAGAAGGGATCTCAGAGCTCTCCTGAATCAAAATTTCAGTAAGTTAATTCCTGAGTACCTTTGATAACTCTGCCCCCCCTCCCCAATATTTTAAGGGGCTGTGTACTTGGGAGAGACTGCCTCCCTCCTTCTTCTTTTCTCTCTCTCTTACTCTCACTCTACCTCTCTCTTTTCTTTTCAGATCTCCTATATTTGGCATGTTTCCCCTGAGAAACTGTATGTAGTTTGAAAGATGAGTACAGAATCACTCTGTAACTGTGGTTAATTTGGTTTCTAATTAGACCCTACATAAATGTGCCTTTTTCTTTCTATGGTAAAGTCTTCTTTCTCATACATTTCCACCAAGGTTGAGAACAGGCTTGGCATTTTCTACAGTTAGTTCAGTTAAATAACTTTGTGTCCTAAGCTTTCTGATGAGTTTGTAAAAATAACTATGATTTGAAATTTAAATAGCCTTTCAATAAATTTTCTTCTTTATTTCATATGTCTTTTATTCTCTGGTAGCTTCAAGATTTACTACTTATTTTCATTTTCAGCAGTTTGAATATGCAATAGTTACAGGGTAGTTTTATTTATTTACCTATGCTCTGAACTTAGTGAGCTTTCTATAACATATTCATGCCTTTAACTAATTCTAGAAAATAATCTTGGACATTGTTTTTCAAATATTTTCCCTACCTCAGTGTGTGTCTCCTCTTCTCATATAAAAATTACATCCATGTTAGAATATTTGGTATTATCTCCCAGGTTACAGATAATCTTATCAAGTTTTTTTCTGTTTGTATTACAACTTAAATAATTTATATTGGCCTCTCTTCAAATTCACTGCTTAATTCAGTAACAAAAAGCTGTGTCCACATTTCTGCAAAGCCCATAGATGAATCCTTAATTTATTTTTTCAGTTCTAATGTTTAAATTTGGTACTTTTTGTACTTTCCATTTCATTATTGAAATTCCCCATATGCAATTAAATGTAGTTCATATTTTCCTCTAGAATTCATAGAATATTTAACATAGCTATTTTAAAGATTTTTTGTGTTACTTTCAAGCTCTCTCTGTAGGGCTGATCCTCTGTAGATTTGTTTCTATTGACTGCCATGTTCTTTAGATTCTGGGTCACCTTTTTTTGTTCTTTTTTTGTGTGCCTCTTAATTTTTAAAATTATACTTCTAAAATTGTGGGGCGGAGGTGGAGAATAGACTCAAGATAATATTTTCTTCCAGACAAAGGTATGCACATTTCATTATTCTGGTGGCTGAACTAGGGTTCTGAGTTAGTCACTTTGTAATTGAGCTGGATGTAGACCTGGTAGAAGTTTTTTGTAAGACATTTCTTTGGAATTAGTTCACCACTAGCTCCAAATATTTTGAGGATGATTAAGATTTTCTGTTCAACTGCCTAGTCTCTCAAGGACTCTTCATGCACTTAGAGCCCTTCTGTTGGGTTATTTAACCATTGTATACTCTAGAGCTCAGCAGCCAGGTTCTCAGGTAGTTGGAAATTTTCTTTCCTCTTTAGCCCCAGTTTCTTTTTTTTTTTGTCTTTTTGTGACCAGCCGCACCGCGCTCAGCCTTATGTAGGATTCGAACCCGCGGTGGGAGCACTGCTGCGCTCCCAGCGCCACACTCTCCCAAGTGCGCCACGGGGCTGGCCCTTTTAGCCCCACTTTCACCCCCACAGTTTTCATGGCATGCTGTTGGCCTGACACAGACTTTGGTCAGTCACTACATTGTGTTCAGTGTTGGGTTCTTGTAGGGTAGAGAAATAATTATTAAAACAATAAAACTTCTAGGATGAAAAGAGAAGAAAAATATAGCAGAAAATCTTTAAGACTTAGATAGGCAAAATGTCTTACATATGACACAAACACTGAAAGAAGATAAGATTATGAATTGGATATCAGTCTTTCAACAACATATTTAAGATAATAAAATTTAAACCTTATACTGAGGGAAATTGTGTATATATATACATATATATTTATTAATGTGTAATATTGTATTGGTTACATCAATATATAATCATTTTTATATATATGTATGTTAAATGGCTTGTATCCAAAACATAAAGTGAATGATTGCACTCAACGACAAGAGAAAAACAACTCAATCAAAAACTAGAAAAAATATTTGAAATAACATTTCACAAAGGAAGATAAACTAATGACCTGTGACAACATAAGGAGATATTCAACATAATTAGCCAGCAGAAAAATATAAATGAAAATCTGATGAAATACTACTTCATACTCAATAGACTGGGGAGAAAAAAATGACAATGGCAAGTCTTGACTAGAATGTGGGGCATATAGAACACTCAGATTTTGTTGATGGGCATGTAAAATAATACAATCACTTTGGAAAATAATTTGACAGCTCCTTATACAGTTAAACACAAACATACGTTAAGACTGATGTATTTCAGTCTTAGACATTTGCCCATGGAAATTAGAGTATCTATGCATAGAAAGGTCTGCACATAAATGTTCTCATGAGCTTTATTTATACTAACCTGAAAACTAGAAACAGCCATAATTTTCAAGATCTCAATGGATATACAAATTGTGGTATATGCATAAAATAGAATATACCTCAGAAATAAAAATGGATGAACTATGTGAATTAATCTCAAAAATGTAATTCTTAGCAAAAAAAAGCTAAATTCAAAAGAGAACATATGAATGATTTATACGAAATTCTAGATTCAGCACAATTAATCTATAGTGAGAGAAACTATATTAGTAGTTGTCAGGAGCTGGGGATGGTAAAATTACAGCAAGGAGAAACTTTTATGGTGATAGAAATGCTGTATATATCTTGGTCGTGGTGGTGTATATATGGGCATGTATACTTTTCAGAACTCATTTAACTGTACAGATAAGAAGTGCATTACATTGTATGTAAATTTTACATCAATAGATTTACAATAGAAGAATACATTTCTCTGTCACGTACCCATCTTGATAAAGCAGTGGAGACAGCTACACAATTCAATCACAACAGAGTTAGAGGGATTGAACTGTTTAAGTACAGGACTCCAAAAATATGGTTCTGGACTTTTTATGCTCATGACACCACACACACACACACACACACACACAAAAAAAAGTTTGTGCTGGTTTCTCCTTACCACCCAGGCTCGAAAAGATTATCTCTTTTTAGAGTTAAGATTTTGTTTTTCTTCTATATTTATGTAAAGTATGTTTCTTTGCATCCTCAGCTAGAGTATTCACATTTTTTTAAACATGATTTTTGTAGTTTGTCCAAACAGCCCTATTTGTTAGGTGTTGAACAACAGTCTTTTAAACCTTTCAAATTGGCGGAAGGCCCCCTTCATTGATGTTACCTATGCTTATTTCTCCCCTCTATCTCATAGGCATCCATTCTAATGTTGGCACATACCCTTAAAGAGACATACATTATATTTGAGCTTTTAATTAATATAAATAATGTTTTTAAATCTAATTTTACTTTTTCATTCAAACTTTTGTCTTTAAGATCTTTCTTTTCCCTTTCTTATTTGTTCATACGGACAATATTTCACAGTTTGTTTTATATAGAATAATATTTTAATGGAATTATTTTTATAATGGGTTTCTTATAATGGCTTAGACCCTGTTACTCCTCAGCTGAGGTGGTTGACCATGGCTGGACTTGAATGTAGTTCTGACACATGGGGGTAGCATAATTCCCCCTGTTGTTTCCTCACTTGCTCACTTCTTTCTGGCAGCTCCACTTGTGACCCTCCCTGTGTCACTGTATTCATGGGGCACAGCAGGCAGCCACGGTGGCTGGCAGAAACTGTGTGAAAAGTGTCCATGGTGTCTGCAGCAGGCAGCTGTGGCAGCCAGCTGAAGTAGCCATGGCAGCCATGTGGAACAATGTAGTGTGCATCAGCAGCAGGCAGCAGGGCAAGCTGCCCTGCCAGCAAGATGGGCAATGGCTCTGGGACTGGTGAGTGGTGCTGGTAACTACAGTGGTAGTGGTGGTGGGCTGGGGCATGAGCAAGAGTAGGATCACTGATCACATGTTCCCACAGCTGAGCAGATTCTTTTCACCACAAGGGAAAATTTCTCCTGCACATATCTTAGTGTTGGAGACATGGCAGCTGAAACTGTGTGCAGCCTTCTCCTCTCTGTACCAGTTTCCTGGGTTTTCATGTTCCTCAGTGTCCTTGCCAGATTCCCACTGCACTCCTACACTTCCCCACCAATACTCTCCCTTGTACTCACCTATTTTTTGTTCTGGAATTTTTCTGTATAAGTAACATGCCCTGAGTACCACTAGTCCACTATCTTGCCATTGAAGTCCTCTAAAATATTTGTCTAAGGGAATTCTTCAGATGGAAGAGAATTTACAACAGAAGGACACTTGGAAAATCAGGAATAAAGTAGGAGAACATAAATTGTAAATATCTAATTATGGTAAATATGAGAGACTCCGCTCTTGAATTATTTAAAATATTTTTGAATGTTGAAAACAAAAGCTACAACAGTGCCTCATGGAATTGTCAATATATAGACATGCAAAATCTGAGACAACTGTAATATTAAAGGAGGGCAGTAAAGGGGACTGGATGGTAGAAAGATTTCTACACTCCAGTTGAAGTGATAAAATATTGGTTCTAAGTAAACTATGTGAAGTTATGAATGTATTTTTTTAATGTCTAAAAGAAAAGCTCTTTATTAGGTGGATAAATAAGCAAATTGGAGTGCATCCATGCAGTGGAATACAGATAAACAATTTGGGAAACATCCATACAAAGGAAAATTGTTATGCAATAGTTTGAGTACATGTTGATACATTCAACAAATTGGGTGGATCTCCTAAAGTGAGGAGAACAGATTGGTAGTTGCCAGAAGTCACAGAAGGGTGAAATTATAAGGGAACAGCATGAAGGAGTTTTCCAGGGTGCTGGAAATTCTCTGTCGGTGTTATGTTGGTGGTTACATGAAGTTAAAAATGTGTTAAAATTCATAAAATAGTATATCAAAAGAAAAAAGTTAATTTTACTGTACTACAATTTCAAAAATAAATCATATGATAAAAGTTTTTTAAAAAGTGCAATTGGGATAGTCAGAAATTCTGAGTTTTTCAAGTTGTTCTCTCTTTATTTACTTTTACTTAGCAAAAATACATTGGTATTTTCAATAAGCCCTGTATTATTGATATAAATTCAGCATAATAATTAATCACATCAATGGTTCTATTTTATAAAAAGAGCTTTTTAATTTTTGTTTAATGACTGAAATACTTTGAATAAAATATTTTGAACTTTACACTAAAAAATTCTGTGCCTATTGACCAAATTCATTTATTTTCATGTACAAAATATTGCAGTTCAACTCAGTTTGTCTCTAAACAAATGGATTATACTAATGTATAATCTGATGTTATTACAGGAAACTTGAATTTTAATGAGCTCTGCTTGATTTGGATGAGGCAACATAGGCATAACACAACTGAGTCAATTAGGAAGAATTTTGTAATCAATGTTGATTAAGAAAATGGGATGATGGTATGTGTGTAATTTGGAGTCATTCCCTGGATTGAACATTAATATAATGGGATAAACATTGGCATTTCAAAGGTAGCACATTGCTCTGAAATAAAATGATAGAAATTTTTGATACATGTAACCTGTATATCTTTTATTCTACATGACTGAAAATCTATTTAAAACAGATCTCAGAAAGAACAATAAATTGTTCTGCTTTCATCTTCCAGTAAGTCATTATCATTAAACCTGCTATTGCTAAATATGTAATGAAATAAACCTAGGATAAAGGCACATAATTATCTGGATTAGACTTTTGTCCTATAGATCACTATAAGTATATGTCTTTGCTTTGGAGTTTTTCTCATTTCATGTAATTTGCGCATTATACAAAGGTACTGTTCTATCACTGTTACAGACATGTTTTTTCTTGTGAGAAACCAATCCACTTAACTGCCTTATGTTTACAGATAAAATGTGTACACGTGTTTTCTATAAGTTTTTTATAGCATCAACTGTTTTTCTTCTTAATATATTTACTTTTACTTTACAGGTAATATTGGGAATATTGTATTTTGTTATGTCTTAATGTTCTTTTAAATTATAGTTTAGTTAGCCCGTTATCCTATGTTATTTAATACTTTTATTAATGATTTGGGGGCATTATATGATTTCATGACAGAGCATTAAATATTGAATATGAATTTTCTTTGATAGGAAAGCCTTTGAAGTAATAAAATAATTGTGTTTATAATCAGAACTCACGCTATACCTGAGAGCAACAATTCAGATTAATTCAAATGAAACAAAGGTTTAATAAATTAAAATTTGTCAGTATTATGATACTGAGAGAATCATTTAACAAATAAATATGTAAAACAAACAAACAAACAAAAAACCCATAAGAATAATAAAATATTTTGAGGGGAAAATAAGCATCTATTACATACACTTCATACCTGTCAAACATCAAACCTGTTCTTGAGTAATTGTTCCTGATCTCATTTTCTTTTCATATGTAATTTAGAGTTTATCAACCAAAGGGACTGAAAATCCACTAACATATTCTTACTGCTTATTATTTGAAGGCATATTTAACTTCCCAAGTATTATAAAGTATTGCAAATACACTTTTGAATGTCATTATGAGCATTTTACAAATTAATTTCCAGAGATTAATAGTATTATCTTTGTCATACAAAACTGAAATGTTATTTTTTCTCACGTGTTTTTAGATATGGTGGTAATATTTTTTTTAAATGTTTTAAATTATTAAGTGAAGAGCTGTATGCATCCTATGTTATGTTTAAATATTTTTTTGCAAAAAAACAAATGCAATTAGATGATATAAATCCCTCGGTAGTATTCTTTTTATCCTAAGTTATTCTTAGAAAATTCTCACCGTATTATCAATTTTTATATGAATTTTCATTAGTACTATGATTTGTTTAAAAACACTGGCAATTTATAATAGGACATTTGTTCAACATTATAGTAAGCACCGGGATTATTTCAGGAAAAGGGCAAACACCTGTTATGATGTAGAGTAGAGAACCATCTCTAAGTAATTTGTGACATGCTGAGTATCACGAACTGGGAAGTGCAGTGCTATTATGAAAACGCACAGGATATTTGATATGACTCAGTGAAGGCCTCTCTGAAGAATATGTTTTGTCTTATAGACAGCACATAGGTGGCTCTTGTTTTCTCATCCTGACAATAAATATGACAATTTCTGTTTTTTTAACTGATGTAGAGCATTCATATTTGAAGTGATTGCACCTCCTTATCTGTTTTTGTTTTATTTGTCCTTTTTTTTTATTTCATTCCTTTTTCCTGCTTCCCTTGGGTTTAACAGAGCATGTTTTAGGATTCTCTGTCAGATCCAAAATTATTCAAAACTCTTTTTATAAAAGCAGTGGTTTCCTTGGTTTTACTATATACATGTTTACATAATATGAATTTGCTTTCAAAGAATATTATACCCTTTCACGTATGTATGGATTTTATAACAGTAATTTCCAATTCTTCCTTCCCACTCCTTATGTCATTGTTGTCACTTATTTTACTTCTACATATGTTGTACAGACAATTACTTTTACCATTTTTCTTTAACATTTAATGATCTTCTAGAGTGATTAAGAATCATAAAGATAATTTTATTTTACCTTCATTTACCCTATTTCAAATGCTGTTCAGCCGTTGGCTTTGATGTATGATTCTACGACCTGTATCATACTCCTTCTACTTGAAGACCTTCCTTTAACATTTCTTATACAGTCTGTCTGTTAACATTTAATACCCTGAGTTTTGTTCATCTGAATTACCTTTTTATTTCTATTTAATTTTATAGGATATTTTTACAGAATATTTTTTTCAAAATTCTGGTTTACCCTTTTTCTTTTTCAGCATTTTAGCAATTTTACTCCATTGTCTTCTTTCTTGCGTGATTTCTGAAGAGAAGTCTGCTGTAATTCTTATCCTTATTCCTTTGCAGATGAGGAATTTTTTTTCTGTCCTTATTTTCAAGATATTTCTTTGTCTTTGATTTTCAGCAATTTGAATACAATAGATATGGTTTCCTCTTTGGTATTTTCCTGACTTTTATTCTCAGAGTTTTTGGATCCCTGCCATTGTTTTAAACAATATTTCTTGCTCGTAATTCTCTCTTCTCCTTCTGTGACATTGATTGCATGTATGTTAGGTCATTTCATATTGTGCCACATCTCTTTTACACTCTTCTCTGTTTTTCTTTTTAATTCTCTCTAGTTTTTCCTATTTGCATTTCAATTTGGTTAATTTCTATTGACCTATCTTCATGTTTATTGATTTTTTCTTCAGCTCTGTCAAGTCTACTGATAAGCCAGTTGAAGCCTTCATTTCTATCATTGTGCTTTCATTTCTAGCATTTTTGTTTTCTTAGTCCTTGTAATTTCAATTTCTCTGATTGTATGTATTGTCTATTTTTTTTCTATTGGAAACTTTAACATATTTATCACAGTTATTTTAAATTCTCTGTTTGATTGTTCCAGTATCTTTTTCATGTGTGATTCTGGTTATGATGATTATTTTGTCTTCTCAGCAAGTGTCTTTCTTACCTTTTTGCATACCTTATAATTTTTTTCTTTCAAGCAAAACATGTAACATATACAGATGTAAATAATTTTAAGCTTGGAAATGAGCACGCCTTTCCTACTGCTAGGTCTTTAGCATGAGGCATTGCATTCATTTACTCAGAGTTGGGCTAAGTATAGAGTGTTTTATTGTAATGATTATTTTCAGTACACCAGAGAATTCAAATTCTTCTACTGATACTTTGTGTTTAGAGTTTGAGCTAATTTGCAGTTTCTCCTCCCTGGTTGGTTTAGTTATCCTCACTTTTTACTCTAGATTTTCCCTTTGTTTAATCTCCAGAGAAAATCTGTCTCTTGCCGATTCCCCAGTTGTCTTTCACTGTTACTTTTATTCAATGCTAGCTAATGATGGAGAGAGAGAGAGAGAGAGAGAGAGAGAGAGAGAGAGAGTGTGTGTGTGTGTGTGTGTGTGTGTGTGTCTGTGTGTGTGTCTGTGTGTGTAGGAGAGAGGAGGTGTTTTCTGATGTTTGATTAAGCTTCAGTCTTTGTTAGAAACTATAAAACTGAAATAATGCTGGGCTTAGCAGGTATTACTTCACCTAAAATTAGTGGTTTTTATTTCATTTGTCCCTTTGTGTTCTGTTTTGTTTTTCTATCCATCTCCCTTCTCTGTAGCTGTATTTCTTCACTACTTTTGCCATCAGGATACACATTTTGTTGCCCTTTCTTCTGTAGAATAAGACTTTTATTCTTTAGTGAAGATAAATGAGATGGGTTTGGGTAGTTTTAGCAGTAGGGGCTGCTTGCCTCCCCCAGCCAACACAATGGTGGGAGATTTTTTAATTCTTATTTTTATTATTCCTTGAGAGTGATGGTGAGAAAACTGGAGGAAAGCTTGCAAGATACTGCAAACTCCCTATATCTGTGGTCCGCAGGGTATCTTTACACTTTTGTGCTAGCTTACACCTAACTTTTGGCAATTTGCTAACAATATCTAGCTGGATCTTCTGCTATATTATATGGCATTAAGTGTCATCTGCTACAGGTAAGCAAATGCTTGGATTGTGTTTCTCTCTGAAAGCACCTGTCTCTAAATTTTGAATTAGCTATTTGAATTGCGACCTCACATCTCTGATGGGCTCAAGAAATGTCATTAATTGGCAGTTTGTCCAACTTATTTCTGGTTGCAAGGGTAAGAACAATGCCATTTCTGCTTCTCTACATCTCTGAGCCAAAACAAAATATGCATATTGTGAGAGTTTTATTTTCTAATATAATCATGTCTAACTGGATGTTAATCTTTTTTAACAAAAGCTATTGAAGTGTTAGAAAGGTTGTAAAAAATTGTTCAATAATCTATATTATTATTTACACTAGGTACAAATTGCCCCTTTCTAATCTCCATATGCAACTATTTAGCCTGATTTGCAATTTATTGTACTCAGGAGGTATTGTGCATAACAAATTTTAGTTTCCCATTAATCAGAAAAAATATAATATACATTAGTAATTATAATGGATAATGTAACATTTCAGTTACCTACAATTACCATTGTTTCACACATTCTATCTTAGAGAAATGTGTTGCATACAGGGAAATTATATGTGCCATAGATTAAATGGTCTTAATATATGTTGAAACCCTTTAATCAAATTTACATCTCATTTTGAAAAAGTCAAGAAATTAACCATAATCTAGTGGTAAATTGTTTTTATTGAAATTATATAATTTGTTATTGTAGAAAATATAGACTTACATTTTTAGAATTATGACAAAGTGATGGTAAATTACTGAAAACTCATATTAATTAAATGTGATACCGTATTAAAATATGCTACAAACTAAGATTATTAATTTTTAATTTTACTTAATATGTTTCTAAATTTAAAATAAAGCACTAGTGTTTAAAACTTTAGTTTCAAACTTTCAAATTTGCCCAAGGAATTAAATTTATATGTAAAATCCTAGGAGAGCTTACTTTATAGTAAGATACTCATTTGTATATAGTTGTATTTAATTTAACTCTGAGAAACAAAGGAATTTAGTATCATTGCCATGGCAAGAAATATGTTTAATCAATGCTTAATAATTATTACTAGTGAAGCTATTGTCCACAGTGCTAGTGTCTCTTCCTTTGAAAGAACACCCTTGAAAAAAAAATATTTAAGACGACACCATAATGGTTAATGGTGCAGATTCTAAAACATAAATGGCTAGGTTTAAATACTATATCTCTATCTCTGTCTTTGTCTCTACCTATCTGTATCTCTATGTCTATACCTACACCTATACCTATACCCATATCTAGCACTTAGTAGTTGCCCAAACTTGGACAAGTTGCTTAAATATCCCTTGTCTCAACTTACCTGTCAAATGAGTATAATGATAGCATATACTTTATAGGTTTGTGAGATTAAGTAATTCAATTCAAAATAGACACAAAAGTTTTCAATATACAGCTATTGTACTACTTTTAAGTCACATGTTCTCAGCTCCTTAGTATATTTGATGCTCTATGTGAAATTTTTCAGCATTAGAAGCCAGGATTAGAAATTACTGCACTCTGTTAATATGCAAAACATGTGCTAGACAATTCACAAATCTTATCTTCTGTTTTCACAACCCTGGTAGGCTCTGAGGTACCTAGGTTGGAAATAAGTAATGTAATTGGATTCAAACCCAGGTTGTCAAGAATCCAGAGATATTCTTTTAGCATAACAGGTAGCAATGAGTGAAATGATTATTGCCGAATATTACTATCCTTTATGTTATCTTCAAGTAACTCTGTCACTGGGGTTCCATCAGTATGGACATTCCACAGCAGGAGGCTTGGCTGGTCTTCCATGTGACTTTACCCTGTTACTTCCCAAGATTCTATGACTACTATCTTTCTCTTCCCTCGCCAAAATTAAATGAAGTAGGCAGTTTTTAGTTCATGAAAAAATTACTTTTGTGAAGTACTTATATTTCTTTATAAAATACTTAAGTATCCTCAATAAAAGTAAGAAAATAATTATTTCAACCCTTGATACTTTGTTTACATGATATCAGATCATTCATCTAAGCGGTCATTTAATGTATATTTGTTCATTCAAAAGCTTAGTTGAGCAGTCACAATGCATCAGAAACTGAGGTACACATTATTGATTATGGGAAGAAACTGATAAAAGAAGTGGTGTATCAAGATGTGAATAAGTGAAGCTTTTTATTTTAAAACGCAGAAAAGTACAGAAAAAAATATCAAGTGCACATATAAACACAAATGACCATGGTAAATATCTTATTTTCTTCCTCAGTATTTTTTCATATAGCAAACTAATTACCAACCCATCTGAAGACTCTATTTTGTTCCGTACCTAGACCCAAGAAATACGTATATTTTTCTACATTATTTTCAATGTTTGAAATGTTTTTATATGTAACTTAAATTATACATTATTCTAAAGCTTGTTTTACCTTTATGTTTTTGAAACCTTTGTCTGATATTCAGCATTTGTTGATTGTGGACATGAGTATCTAAACCTCCAATTTCCAAAGGCTCCACCCTGGTTCCTTGAGATCATAGAGACTTTGCAATCTGTGTCTCCTTTCTCCAACTGGACCCCAATCTCTGTACTATGGATTATACTTATTTATTTCACCTATGAATTTAAATTTAAGAATATTACCTTCATTATTTCTGTGTATTTGGATTGATTTGTATGTGAGAAGAAAGATTCTATTTATAATAATTCCCCCTACTTCTTGAAATTTGGCATCATTTAAAAATATTTATTATAGAATTGAATATAACTGCATAGTCTTTGAACACAAGAGGTGAAATATAACTCCAAAAATGAGAATTATCTACATATATTTTCCTTTCCAAACAGATCAGTTTCATGATTCTGAAAAAAATAGTATTGTATTAGCAGGAAAATCTTTATAGAAGAAATCAAAGCAATACTTGGAAAATATGTTGATTCAAACTCTGGAAGAGAAAGAAAGTTGGCTTTCTCACATATGTGGGTATTATACATCAAAATAGAAGCTTACCTTACTGTGTAATTTTCACATAGTTGAAAATATTAAGCTCTCAATACAGTGTATTAAAAATTAAGAAAAGCTTTAAAATCTCAACTAATGTGATTAATGTTAGATTCAGTGAGAAAAGTTTTTGTTACACTTCTCACTGGGTAATGGAGATGAAAAAAGGATTACTTAAAGCAACATGAATGCAATGAGAAGCCCGAGGGGACTGTTCCTCAGCAACTCCTCTGTCAGAAGGAGAAAACTGGCAAGCCCCAATTTAAAGTTAGCTTCTGTTTTTATTATAAAGACAAGGAAGTTTCACAAGAAAAATGGGTTGATTCAATCATTTCAAAAGGACACAAAGACATGGGCAGTGTGACAAAAGTTATCTATGGCTAAGTATAGCTTAAACAATGGAAACTAGTAACATCATTTAAATTAACAATGTGACATTCCAAAGTACAATTTGTGAAATGCTAAGTTGATCTAACTGTAATCATTATCTAATCTAAAATAGAACCTCTCCTTAAATGATTTAAGCAAGAGTTGCATTCTTACAACTAAATCTAAGTATAATTGTCTCTAAAGTTTCCATCAACAAACAGCAAACATTTTTTCACATTTTTCCCTACAGCAATTCTTTCAACATCTTTTAACAACAATTAGTATGTTAAAAAAATCAAAGTACATAATCCCATCCCTAAACAGTGATTAGAATTGATTAAATGGGCCATTGCCCCTTAGCGGTGGGCTGTTGCCCCCTAACCAAGACTTTTGGCCCATACATGCATTACCTAAAAACCCTTTAACTAAAATCAGACAAGAATCAAGATTTTTAACCCTCTACAAGTTTTAGTATTTTTATCATAATATGTTAAAAACTAATTGAAAACATTGGCTATATATTTACATCTTTTAGAAAGTGCTGACTATATAAGATAAAAGCATACAAATTTTATAACTCAAGAAACAATCTGCATTATATGATTGATTCATAATGTAGAAAGGTGGCACAGCTTCTATTTCACACTTGAAATAAGATAAGTTGCTATCTGAGATTCCATACTTTTAAGTTGGGCAACATATAAGCATTCTAAGTTTACTGTATTATATATGCATACTTTAATTATGAAACTGATGTATATGTTCACCATAAAATACCTGTTAACAAGAATAAGAAGAGGAAAGTCTATATTCATATTGAGTATTCTTTTACGTTAATAATACTAACACTTTTTATGCTTTTGTTTGTAACGCATGAAAACAATTTTATCTTGAATTTTTCCTATTATTACTTTATTTTCATACATATAATATTTATGATTTTTTTTATTCATTTTATTTCTTTAATAAAAATTCACAAAAATGAAACTAGTGGCTCAGAATTTATCATTATTTTTTATATAGGGGAGAGATTAAATAATTGAAGTGCTTTCCTGAAGATCCTTTAGCATCTTGTACTTTTACTGGCACTATAAAAGAGGACAAGTTTTGTTGCAGATCAACTAACTATAATTTTATTTTACATTTATTTGATTAGTAGTAAGGTTGAGCAATCTCTCACTTCTACACTACTTCCTTTCTTAGAAACACAATGTGCTTCTTATGCATGTGATTATATAGAAAAGTTATCTACTCTGGGCTACTTTATATTTTTCGCATACAAACTTTACCTGTGAGTTTGGAATCCTAGCTGTGTAATAAATTGCCAGATTATAAAATTTACATATCAGTCAAATGTACTAATTAAATACCAGATTTCTCATATTTTGCACACAATTGTTATATGTGTCAAGCAGGAATTTGCTTTAGTAGCTATTAACCATAAATCCTCCCCTATGGCATTGTGAAGATAACAAAATATTATGCAATTTATGTAAAAATGTAAACATACAAACACAATTGAAATAAAAGATAACTTTTACCTAGTTACTTTTTCTTTATTGTAGCTTTTTATCATTTCTATACTATGACACTGTTAGTTTATTCTATAGTCTTATATTATCAATAATGCTTTAAACTAATAACCAGATAACTATAATTTTAATAAAGAAAAGAAAATGGCAAAAATAGAGCAAAAATATGGGCCTAAGTATCAGTGCAAATTTTGTTATTTCACTATTCTGGAACCTGTGTGGTAATCAATTTTTTCTAAGAAATTGCTACTAGGTATTTACTAATTATTAACATCAAAAGTGTCTATAATTTATAAGGTTATAATTAGTTATGGTGACTGATTCAGATCAAGGACTGGGCCATCAGCTGTCTTACATTATGAATGTAAGACATTACTTGCTCTCTTCCAGTCAAGGTAATTCATTAGTTATGCTGTTTGAGAGCAGCTGTACCCTTTGAGATGTGATTTGTTCAGATTCCCTCCATATTACTGCAGAAGCATGGAGAGATAAGTGATTTGATGAGGCTATGTGTTTACTGTCAAATGCCATTAGGTTTTGAAAGTGGAGTAACAATGATAGGAAGATTGCATTTTAAAGGCAAAGGATTAAGTCAAATGAGAAAAAGCCCAGAAAATCCAAATGTGCAAAATTATAAATCCTGTAGGCATAAAAATTTAAAGTCTGTTATAGAAATCATTAGATTCTTCACTTTCCTCTTTCTGTTTATTTATAATTGTGAAGAGTAGGTACGTTGTTGAAAACATAAACATAAAAAACACAATTTTACAAATATAAATTGTCAAATCTTTATCCACTGGGAATAACTACAATTGTTCTGTGTACATTGCTGTAATTTAACTGAATTTATGTATGTATATTTCATAAAAAGAATAAATAAAACAAGAATTTGACTTGAAATTGAGTATCCAGACAATTTGATTTTAAAATATTCTCTTGAGGTTGCATGATGTTAGATAAACAAATAAATACCTGCTTATGGTGTTTCTCCAGCACCTATTTGTAAAGTCATTGAGGGAAAATATTACAAGAATGTACATACAGCGAGACACACAAACACATGAGGAGTCTTCAAAAAGTTCATGGAAAATGCATATTATGAAAAAACTATGCATGGAATGCAAAATTTTTGACACCAAAATAATCCCATATTAACTTAGAACATGTCTGAATATGTTGAACAATTTGAGGCTCTAAAAAAGATAAGACATTATTTTGAAAAGAGCACTTATCAGAGCAACATGAACTCTGCTAAAATGGAAGCAAGAACATCAAATTTACGGTGAAGCATGCGTGGAAGAATGGTGAAATAAATGATGCTTTACAAAAAGTATATGGGGGCAATGACCCAAAGAAATTGGCTCAGTCTGTTAGATCATGGTGCTGATAACACCAAGGTCCAGGGTTTGATCCTTCTATTGACCAGATGCTAAGAAAAAGAGTACTAATTATATTCTATTGAATCTAAAAATGCTGGTAATTATAATTTAATTGGATGGCATAATAATTTCATGATGATTCTACATTCTAAAAGGAAAGGATCATAAAATTAAGAGGGAGCAGTACTCTTTCTCACAATTTGTTCACTTAACTATTGAAAGAGCGTAGACATTATTCTTTGATTACTAAAAAAACAATAAAGTCTTTCTTGTATATTTTCAGAGAAGATATTTTCTCCCAAATTGTGTCTAGTATCTTTCCTTCTCTTCATAGAATGTTTTAACAAGTAGAAGTTTTAGATTCAGTTAAATTTATTGTTTTTCTTTTTGATTTGTGCTTTGTCCTACATAAAAAATTTTTTGCCTACCCAAGATCATGAGAGCATTTTCCTATCCTGTTTTGTATGCATTGTAAGGTTTTATATTCCTATTTAGATTTATGACCAACCTAAAATAAATTTTTATAAATGGAGTATTGGTAATAGGAACAATACCAATTCTTTTTACAAAAAAGATATCCAACAAATGTAGCATGTATTTTTACTAAAGGAATTCATTTTCCCATGGTACTGCAGTGGGATATTTGTTACTGGACAAACTATTTTGTTCTATAAGTTTATTTTTCTATTACTGTGGTAATACCACCATTTTAAAATTTCTGTAAACTTAAAGAAAAGTTTAGTTGTTCACAATCAAATTTCTTTCTAAGTATTATGTGTTTTTTAAATGTTATTGTAAGAAAATTAAAATATTTACTATATTTCATGCTAATATATAAGTACAATTCAATTTATTTAAAATACATTAAATTCAAGAAATCTGCTGAATCAACTTGTTACTTATAATTTTTTATCTTTTAATTTTACAAAATTTTTTACATATATATTCTCATCCTTTACAAATAATGTTAACCATATTTCTTACTTTACTTTTTATTTAATTAATTAATTAATTAATTTACTTATTTATTTATTTTTCCCTTAATGCACTTGAAAGTTCTAACAGTAAAATATTTAAAATAATTGTTAATGAAGAGTTCGGGTCAAGATGGTGGAGTAGTTAGTTCCTGGTGTCGCTCTCTCCCATAGAATGACCAATTTGCAACTATTAAGGAGCAATGACAGAAGACCCGAGATCTACACTGGAACAGGAAGGAACCATGCACCGTGGGACCCCAGTTCAGGTTGCTCCCCACTGCATAGAGACCTTTAGAAGTACTGGGCCCACACAACCCAAGCCCTCGGCCGGAGAAGATAGGTAGGGATGGACCTCTGGCCCAGGCTGGTCCCTGCTGCTGGGAGTGTCTTAAGAGGCTTGGGGCCCCAACACCCCAAGCCAGCCATGCTGGAGAAGGCAAGCGGGGCTGGACCTCTGGCCTAGGCTGGTCCCCACCACCAGGAGAGACTTAAAGCCTTGGGGCTCCCACACCCTGAGCCAGCTGTCCTGGAGAAGGCAGGTGAGGTGGGATTTCTGGCCCAGGCCAGTCCCCACCACTGGGAGAGACTTAAGAGGATTGGGGCACCCACACCCTGAGCCAGCCAACCTGGAGAAAGCAGGTGGGGTGGGACTTCTGGCGCAGGCCAGTCCCCACCACTGGGAGAGAATTAAGAGGTTTGAGTCCCCCACACCCCAAGCCAGCAAGCTGGAGAAGGCAGACAAGCAGGACTTCTGGCCTGGGGGTTCCCACCCCCAGGAGACACTTAAGAGCCTCGGGGCCCACTCTCCCCAAGCCAAGTGTCCCAGAACAGGCAGGCACAGTGGGAACCCCAATACCGGCCAGTTCTTGCTGACCAGAAGCAGCAATCCCTTAAGGATCCAAGCCAGACATCAGGGAAGTCTTTGAAATAACAGACAAGGAATTTAGAGTAACTATTCTAAAGAAACTGAATGAGACATAAGAAAACTCAGTTAGACAGCACATTGAAAAGAGACAAAATATACAGGATCTGAAAGAAGAAATGTACAAATAAATCAATGCCTTGAAAAAGAATGTACCTGAGCTTGTAAAGCTGAAGGATTCATTCAATGAAATAAAAAGCACAACAGAGAGTTTAACCAGCAGACTTGAACAAGCGGAAGATAGAATTTCTGACCTTGAAGACAGGCTGCTTGAATTAACTCAGGCAGACCAGAAAAAAGAAAAAAGACTCAAGAACTTTGAAGAAAATCTAAGAGAGACTACAGACAACCTTAAGCACTCAAATATCTGAATCATGGGTATTCCAGAAGGGGAGGAATAAGGAAATGGCATTGAAAACATATTCAATGAAATAATAGCAGAAAACTTCTCAGATATAGGGAAAGTCACAGATCTCCAGATTCGGGAAGCCCAAAGATCCCAAACATATTCAGCCCAGAAAGATCCTCTCCAAGACATGTGATAATCAAACTAGCAAAACTCAAAGACAAAGCGAGAATCTTAAAAGCTGCAAAAGAGAAACAACAAGTCACCTATATGGGAGCCCCAATCAGGATAACATCAGACTTTTCATCAGAAACTCTAAAAGCCAGAAAAGAATGGGATGATAAATTCAAAACAGTAAATGACAAAAATTGCCAGCCAAGAATACTTTACCCAGCAAGGCTATCCTTCCAAAATGAAGGACAAATAGTATATTTTTCACACAAACAAAAACTGAGGGAGTTCACTACCACATGACCAGCCCTACAAGAAATTCACAAGGAAGTACTGGGTTTGATACCACAAAAACAACCATCATTGCCATGAATACCCAAGAAAGAACAATACCGACCAGCAAAACAAAAATGCTAATAATAGAGAAAAAATACTTTATCTATCACCCCAAGAAACCAAGACATACAGAAGACAAACAGAAAATTAGAAAGAAAAAAACAAAAGTTACTTAAGAAATCTAAACACAAACCAGTAAAATATTAGGAGTAAATCAACACCTTTCAATAATAACTCTAAATGTAAAGGGATTATATTCCCCATTCAAAAGACACAGACAGAATGACTGGATTAAAAAGAAGGGCCCAATAATATGCTGTCTTCAAGAGACTCACTTGACCTGTAAAGACACACATAGACTAAGAGTGAAAGGATAGAAAGAGATATATCATGCAAATAGAAATGAAAAACAAGCTGGAGTAGCTATTCTTATATCAGATAAAATAGAGTTTAAAGCCAAGACCATAAAGAAGACCACTACATAATGACAAAAGGGTGTATCCATTGAGAAGACATAGCAATCATAAATATATATGCACCCAGTACCAGAGCAGCCAGATTTACACAGCAAACACTGTTAGATCTAAAGAAAGAGATAGACACTAACACCGTAATAGTGGGGAACCTGAACACCCCACTCTCATTATTGGACAGAACATCTTGACAAAAAAATCAATAGAGAAACACAAGATCTAAACAACACTTTAGACGAATTGGACTTGGCAGATATCTACAGAACATTCCATTCAACAACCTCAGAATATTCATTTTCCTCATCAGCACATTGAACATTCTCCAGGATAGAACACATGTTAGGTCACAAAGCAAGTCTCAAAAAATTCACAAATATTGGAATTATTCCATGTATTTTTCCAATCCCAATGGATTAAAATTAGAAATCAATAATAAACAAAACTCTGAAAACTATACAAACACATGGAAATTAAACAATGTTCTATGTCATGACATGTGGGTCCAAAAAGAAATTAAACAGGAAGTCAAAAAATTTCTTGAAACTAATAAAAATAATGACACATCATACCAAAACCTGTGGGATACAGCAAAAGCAGTATTAAGGGGGAAATTTATCACATTAAGTGCATTCTTCAGAAGAATGAAAAGATGGCAAATAAACAACATAATACTTCACCTTGAAGATCTAAAAAAACAAGAACCATCCAAACCTAAAGTTAGTAGATGTAAAGAAATAATTAAGATCAGAGCAGAATTAAATGAGATAGAAACATGAAAAACAATACAAAAGATCAATGAAACAAAAAGTTGGTTTTTTTAAAAGATAAATAAAATTGACAAACCTTTAGCAAGATTAACTAAGAAAAGAAGAGAGAAGACCCAAATAACAAAAATTAGAAATGAAAAAGTTGAGATTACAACTAACACCTCAGAAATACAAGGAATCATTAGAACCTACTATAATCAACAATATGCCAACAAATTTGAAAATCTGGAGGAAATGGAAAATTTTCTGGATTCATACAAATTATATAGAAAATCTGAATAGACCAATAAAATAAAAGAGATTGAAGCTGTAATCAGAAGGCTCCCAACAAAGAAAAGCCCAGGACCAGATGGGTTCACTGCAGAATTCTACCAAACCTTGAAAGAGGAATTGATAACAATTCTCTACAAACTGTTCCAAAAGATTGAAACAAAGGCCATTCTCCCAAACTCATTCTATGAGGCAAACATCACCCTGGTACCAAAACCAGACAAAGATGCATCAAAAACAGAAAACTACAGGCCAATATCCTTGATGAATATAGACGCAAAAATCCTCAATAAAATACTAGCTAATAGAATACAGCAACACGCACACAAAATTATACATCCCAGGGATGCAAGGCTGGTTCAACATACCCAAATCAATAAATGTGATGTACCACATCGATAAAAGCAAAGACAAAAACCATATGATCATCTCAATAGATGTGGAAAAAGCATTTGACAAAATTCAACATTCTTTCATGATAATGACTCTCTACAAGTTAGGCATAGACAGAAAGTATCTCACCATAATTAAAGCCCTATATTATAAGCCCACTACCAATATCATACTGAACGGGAAACAGGAACTAGAAAAGGAACTAGACTCTCACCACTCCTATTCAACATAGTGTTGGAAGTACTAGTCAGAGCAATCAGAGAAGAGAAGGAAATAAAGGGCATACAGATTGGAAACCATCCGTTTGTGGATGATGTGATCCTATATATCGAACAGCCTAAAACCTCTATTTAAAAAAAAAAAAAACCTCTTAGAGTTGATAAATGATTTTAGCAAAGCTGCAGGATACAAAATAAACACACAAAAGTCAGTAGCATTTCTATACTCCAACAGTGAACATGCAGAAAAAGAAATCAAGAAAGCTAGCCTATTTACAATAGCTGGTACTTCTGCACAATGGAATACTGCTCTGCTATAAAAAAGGATGAAATACTACCTTTCGCAATAACATGGATGGACTTAGAGAAAACTGTATTAAGTGAAACAAGTCAGGCACAGAAAGAGAAATACCACATGTTCTCATTTATTTGTGGGAGCTAAAAATAAATAAACACAAACAAATCAGCAGTGGGTGGGGCGGAAGAAGACAGAATAACCACAAAAATTCCTTGAACTGTTTAAGTCAGGTGAACAGATATGATTTGGTGGGGGAAGGGTAGGGAGGTGAGGAGAGGAATGAGTAAAGGAGCATGAAAATCAACTACAATGTATATTGAGAAGTAAAGTTTTTAAAAAGTAATATAAAATAAAAAATAAAATAAATAAAATAAAATAAAATAATTTGTGACAGTGGGAATCCGTGTCTTGTTCTGAAACTCAGAAAACAAGTTCAATTATTCCCCAATTAATTGTGGTGTTTTGTATTTTTTAAAGACAGCTTTATTAGAATAAGAAAGTATTCTTCCTGGATTGCTCAGAGTGTTGTTTTTCTTCATTTTACCATAAATATGTACTGATTGCATCAAATACTCTTTATACATTCATTGCCATGATCATGTATTTTAAAAACATTGTGTTAATATCTAAAATTAGATTAATTTTATCATTAAACACATTTTGCATGCTGGAATAAACCCCATTTGGCTGTTATGAAGAATACTTTTAAAATATTGCTGTATTAATTTTTCTTGTATTTTGGGAAGGGATTTCTCTATTTGTGAGAGATTGGCTTCAAAATTTTTTTTTCTTGTAATTTTCTTGTCAAGATTGTTATTAAGTTAATCACAGCCATATATGCTGAATTTGAAAATGTTTCTCTCTTTTTCTATTTTCTGACAATTTACGTAAGATTTGTCTTTTATTTTCAGAAAAGCTAAATAATAAATTCTGCACCTAGCGCTTACACTATGGGTAGGTTTTAAATACGGACTTTCTTTCTTTAATAGGTGCAGCATTACTCATTGCTAGTACTTTCACTATGTCTCATAGAATCATACTCAGTTTGCTGTATTTCCCTTTGTTTTTCTTTCTTTTTATGTCTATATAGGTATTTTCTACCACCTTGTCTTTCATTTCAGTAGTCAATATTGAGTTAGTATATTTTATAGTTCTAGAGTTTATATTTGATTATTCTGGATAATTTCTAGCTCTATTGTGAAATATTCCTTTTTTTTTTCTTTTCTTGAACATATTTATCAGGATCACTTTAAAGTCATTGTACATTATATCCAGCAATTACATCATTATTGACCGTTCCCGATCTCTCCCCTTTTGGTTTTGAATTATGTATTATTACTGATTGGTGGACATTATGTGTGAAAACATGGAGACTTTGAATGAGGTTATAATTTCCTTTTGCTAGCAGGTGAGAGCAAAGATCGATCCCTTGCTCTAATCAGAGATTGAGTAGCTTCCAACATTTTTTAAGGCTTTGTGAAACTTACTCTGTAACAGATATTCCATGTTTATAGACCTCTGCGCTACATATCTTACAAAACAGCTGATTCCTAGAGTGGAAAAAGCAAATGGAAAGTCCAGCCTACCTTAGTTTGGTAACCTCTTTGTGATCTTAGTTTTCTTAGTTCTGGCTGCCTTCCTTGCTCTCTGATGCCTTTAAATATATTTTTTGTTTGTTTATTTATTTTTTCAACCCAGCTTTTATAGATTTTCCTAGTAAGATCTGGCTTTAAAGACAGGTGGAATTCAAAAGTATTTAAAGACAAATATTTATGAACTATTTTAATATATATCTCTAACTGAAGTCACGTTTTATTTGAAAAGCATGACAAAAATGAAAAACATATTTCATAGTTAAAAAAGAAAACCTTACCTATTGAAATGGTATGGCATTTAATCAAAGCACTGTTATTGGTTTCAAGATGATGGAGTGGATCACAGCTTCTGTTTAACTTTGGATGAGTCACCAAATCTCCCTAAAACTTTATTTTCTCATCTATGTAGTAGTAGTAAAAGCTATTTTAGTGTACTAAATATAATACATTTCTGTAAATAACTTAATGGAAATCATAGTTGTTAAGCGTAGTTGTAAAGCACAGTTGTTAGCAAATAATCATTGAATAAACCTAGTTATTATTATGGTAAATATTTATATAATGAAGAAACAAATTTAAAAGTTAAATCAACCAAAAATGTCTACTACATGATTATTTAAAATATAGACTCTCATGAAGATGTCTGACTATAGGGATACATTTTGTATCTCACCCACAAAGATGGAGAATGCATCAAATGTGCAGCTATTCTTGGATGAAGAAAACAAAAGGAGAAAGCCGGAACACATTGAGAGATCAGGGGAGACATTGGTGAGTGCAGAAACTAAGGATAGTAAAAAATCAAGTCTCAATAAATTTCAAAAAAATGAAATAATTTCAAGTGTATTTTCAGACGACAAAGGATTAAGACTAGAAATCAACAACAAGCAAAACTTTGGAAACTATACAAATACATGGAAATTAAAAACATGCTCCTGGGTGATCTGTGGGTTGAAGAAGAAATTAAACAGGAAATAAAAAAAATTCTTGAATCTAATGATAATGAAGTCACATCATAGCAAAACCTATGGGATACTGCAAAGGCAGTACTAAAAGAGAAGTGTATTACAATAAATGCTTACAACAAAAAATAGAAGACTTCAAATAAACAACCTATTGCTATACCTGAAAGAAAAAGAAAAAAAAATCCAATCTGCAAATTAGTAGACAGGAGAAATAATTAAGATCAGAGCAGAACTAAATGAAATAGAAACCCCTCCACCAAAAAGATACAAAAGATCAATGAAACAAAAAGTTGGTTTCTTTGAGAAGATAGACAAAACAGACAAATCATTAGCTAGTCTAATTAAAGACAGAAGACCCAAATAAAAATTAGAAATGAAAAAGGACATATTACAACAGATACCACAGAGACATGAGGAATCATTACAGTGTTATAAACAACTAGAGGCCAACAAATTTGAAAACCTGGAGGAAATGGATACATTTCTGGACACGTGCGAACTACCAAGACTGAACCAAGGAGAAATAGAAAACATTAACAGGCCAATAACAAGCCACAATATTGAAGCAGTAATCAGTAGTCTCCCAACAAAGACAAGCCCAGGACCAGATGGCTTTATTGCTGAATTCTATCATACCTTGAAAAAGGAATTAACACCAATACTTTTCAAACTATTCCAGAAAATTGGAATAGAAGCCGTTCTCCCAGACTCATTATATGAGGCTGGCATCACCCTGTTGTCAAAACAAAAGATGCAACAAAAAAAGATAACTACAGGCCAATATCTTGATGAACATAGATGCAAAAATCCTCAACAAAATACTAGCAAACAGAATACAATAGGACATCGAAAAGATTATATACCATAAGTAAGTGGAATTCATCTCAGGGATGCAAGGATGATTCAGCATATACAAATTAATAAGTGTGATACATCACATCAACAAAATCAAAGATTTAAATCATTTTTCTCAATAGATGCAGAAAATGCATGTGATAAAATTCAATATCACTTCATAATAAAGATTCTCAACTAATTAGGTATGGAAGGAAATTATTTCAACACAATAAAAGCCATACATGATAAACCCACTGCCAATATCATCTTGAATACTGAAAGGTTTCAGTTTATCTCTTAAGAACAGGAACAAAACAAGAATGCCCACTCTCACCACTCCTATATAGCATATTACTGGAAGTACTTGCCACAGCAAGGCAAGAGAAAGAAATAAAGGGCATTCACATTGGAAAATACAAAGTCAAATTGTCCCTATTTGCAGATGACATAATTCTATATATAGAAAAACCTAAAGATTCTACCAAAAATCACTTGGAGTTGATAAACAGATTCTGTAATATTACAGGATGCAAAATCAATACACAAAAATAAGTAGCATGCTTATACACCAATAATTAACTAGCAGGAGAAGAAATCAAGAAAGCAAGTCCGTTTACAATAGATACTAAAAAAAATAAAATAGCAATAATTTTAACCAAGTAAGTGCAAGATATCTACAATGAGAACTACAAAATAAAAAGGACACCAAAAGATGGAAATACATTCCATGTTCATGTATTGGAAGAAAAAATGTTGTGAAATGTCCTTATTACCCAAAGGAATCTAGAGATTCAATTCTATCCCCATCAAAATACCAATGACAATCTTCACAGAAATAGAAAAAAATGATCTTAACATTCATCTGAATGAACAAAACCCTGAATAGCCAAAACAATCTTGAGCAAAGAAAAATAAAGCTGGAGGCATTACAATATTTGACCTCAAATTACACTTCAGAGCTATAGTAAACAAAACAGCATGGTACTGGCATAAAAACAGACACATGGACCAAAGGAACAAAATAGAAAACCAGAAACTAATCCATGTACTTATAGCCAACTGTTCTTTGACACAGGCACCAAGAACATACATTGGAAAAAGGAAAGCCCCTTCAATAAATGGTGTTAGGAAAACTGGATATCCAAATGTAGAAGAATGAAACTAGACCCCTAGCTCTTGCCACATACCAAAGTCAACTCAAAATGGATTAAAGACCTAAATATAAGACCTGAAACTATAAAACTCCTAGAAGAAAACATAGGGGAAACACTTCAGGATGTATGACTGAGCAAGGACTTTAAGAAGAAGACTCTAAAAGACTCTAAAAGTACAGGCAACAAAATAAAAAATAAAAAATTGAGATTATATCATACTAAAAAGCTTCTGCAAGGCAAAGGACATAATCAAGAGAGTGAAAAGACAAACTCCAGAAGGGAAGAAAATATTTGTAAATTGTATATCTGACAAGGGATTAATATCCAGAATATACAAGAATTTCAAACAACTTAACAGTAAAGAAGCAAATAAACCAAATAAAAAATAGACAAAAGAGCTCAATAGACATTTCTCAAAAGAAGACATGAAAATGGCCAACAGGTACATGATAAAACACTCAGCATCACTAATCATCAGGGAAATGCAAAGCAAAACCCCACTGAGCTATCATCTCATCCCAGTTAGACTGGCTATAATCAAAAAGGCAGAGAATTACAAATTCTGGCAAGGATGCAGAGAAAAGGAAAACCTTCTACACTGTTTATGGGGCTATAAACTAGTACAGCCATCATGGAAAACAGTATTGAGGTTTGTCAAACAACTACAGATAGAACTGCCATATGACCCAGCAATCCCTCTACTGGGAATGGAATTCATCATGTCAGAGGGATACCCACACTCCCATGTTTATTGCAGCTCTATTTACAATAGCCAATATATGGAATCAACCCAAATGTCCATAGATGAACAACTGGATAAGGAAAATGTGGTATATATCCACAATGGAATACCACTCAGACATAAAAATGAATGAAATTCTGCCATTTGCAGCATCATGGATGAGCATGGAGAAAATTTTATTAAGTGAAACAAGCCGGGCACAGAAAGAGAAATACAGCGTGTCCTCACTCATAAGTGGGCACTAAGAAAGAAAATCATAATAACTCATCGAGCTTTCAGAAGGAGAGAACAGAACTGTGGTCACTAGAAGTGGGAAAGAGGGAGAGGGAGGTGGATTAGTGAGAAATTTGTTAATGGATACAAGGAATGATTATCTTTTGTAATGATGAATATGCTAATAATCCTAATTTGATCATTGCACATTGTACACAGTATTGATAGTCAACTCTGTACCCCACAAATATGTATAACCAATTTTGTTTCAATAAAAATAATTGTGGTTAAATTTAATTAAACATATAAAAACTATATACATGGATCTTTTAGTACACTGAAATATGGATCTTATCTTTAAGAAATCACTTCTCTATGTCATGGCTCATCAAAATCAAAATTTCTAACTTCTCTCTGCCAGGTCTGAAAAATGAAAATTACATACATTTAAATATGCATTTTCCACAATATATAGATTAGACTATTTCTTAAAAAGGTGAGTATATCTAGTTTTCTTTTCAAACCCTTTGGTCCTATTAATTTTTAAGTAATTTATATATGTTTGTGAATGTAAACATTTTAGAATGACATTCAATTTTATTTTTAATTAATTTTTACATACTTACGTGTTCTACTTACTAAATATTAAGCCATTTATATCAGGTTTCAGGTTAATGAAGTAATTTGTCAATATTTCTGTCAGAAGGCTTTTGGGAATCAATTATGTAAAGCAAGGAACTTAGATATAAAACCATCTGAAATATTTAAAGCTAAAATAATCATATATATGCACTGAATATCAAGGTGAAGGGCATAGTACAAATTAATTAAAATGAGTAATGTATAGTATTATTGCTTTATGCCACTTTTGCATTACTGGAATAGACAATTATATGATTATCATATTACTTTTGGAAAACATATTTCTTTCCAATTAAATTTGAAAGACAGTGTAGTTGTATTCAGAGCAACTAAGAGAAAGTCCTCTCTACATTAATAATTGATAGCATTTTTTAAGTGTTTTTTATGTTCCAGGTATTGTTTTAAGAGACTTTTGTGGATTTATTTATTTAATCCTTATGAGAAAATCAGGGATTATGTGGTGCAATTATTACATCTGTTTTAAGGCAGCAAGGGCTTATACAGCTTTTCCAAGGCCCACAAGTAGCAAATTTATAAGTCAAAATTTTAACCCTGTCTCTGCCATAAAATAATCAATTAATCATCCTTTAATCATCATTTTATCAAGAAGATGAAAGAAATACATGAGTGTGGAGTAGGGAGTGTTCAGGTAGATATCAGCAATAACAAAGGAAATAAGAAAAGAATCATCAGTGGTACAGTCAATGTTAACTTACGCTTAACTGAGAATATACAAGCAACTCTAGAGTGAGAAAAGTCAATGAATGTGAATGTTGTATTATTAATAAGCAAATTAATTTGTGCATGTATCTCTTTATAATTTGTTTACATTATATCTTGGTCTAGTTTGTATAAGATAGGAATGATTTTCCGGTTAGTTTAATATGGAGATAATAATGTGTGAAAATGCTTTTATGAGTATGTGGTACATAGTAAGCACTCAATAAACAATTATTATAATTTCCTTGGCTATCTTAACAGTACACAGTAACAGAATAACAACAGCACTAACAAAACTGTGTTTCTCTGGTACTGTAAGCCAAGTGTGGGATTTGGGTAACCTTGTCCCTCCCAAGTATCTTCTGCCTCTAGAAGCTCCATATGAAGCTCAGAAATGGTCAGTGCTGAGTTTTTGGTTGCTGTAGCCACATTTTCTACAAACTAAGAGTCATTGACTTGCATTTCCTGCCACCACCTGGTTGGTTATTTTCTCTTTACTAAGTTCTGTTCTACTCCATTCACAGATGTTGTAGATGCTGTTCTGAATCTTTTTGCTCTCAACTTTGGACCTAACCATTTCAATAGTAGTCCTCCCTATTAAAGGTGGTCATCGTTGTCACAATAGTTATCACCTGTGGATTAGTTGAGGCATTCACAGGAACAAAAACTTCATCTGGTTTGTTTGTATAAAACAGAGAATAACAAAACTGAATTTATTGAAAGTGTATTGGAACTATTACAGAATCAAAAGAAGTCTGGAGAAGCAGCCTTTGTAAAGCAGGCAGCAGAAAATACAACCATGATAAAACCACAGGAATAATTTGTTGAGATGGCTTGCTGCCACCACTGCATACTCATTAAACTTCACCCCTGCTCTGAATTATATCTGGCTTTCCTGGTTTCTCTGAGTCACTCCCTCCAAATTCAAAGACCAAAAGTCCCACCTTGTCAAGACTATGAAAAATGCTTGTGCCTTAAGTTTTTGAAAGGGGAAGGAACGCTGTAGTTTGCTTCGCTACCAAAACTGAAGAAGGGGTCCTACCTCCCACAAAGACTTACTCATTGGGAAAGTTTGGATGCTGGCTCACCAAAACAGCACATATGTGCCTTTTACCATCTCATTAAACATGGATGCGTACTGCATGAGAGGCCATAATACAGCATCTCCTTTTCACCTGACTGAAGTGTACAATTTTTCTGTCAAAATTTGAGATGAATGTTCAAGCCTCAACAATTACACCAATAGAAAGGCCAACTACCAGATATTATTAGAATCACCCCATTTATATAGAAACAAAATACTGAAATGCTTAAGAAAAAATTCTTATGGAAAAGGCTGAACACATCTTTAGAGTAAAAGCCATTTATGACAAGTCCACTTCCAGTATCATTCTGAATGGGGAAAAACTGAGGGCCTTTCCCTTAAGAACAGCAACAAGACGAGGATGCCCACTCTCACCACTTCTGTTTAACATAGTACCTGAGGTACTAGCCAGAGCAATCAGGCATGAGAAAGAAATAAAGATAATCCAGATTGGAAAATACAAGTCAAACTTTCACTATTTGCAGATGACATGATACTATATCTATATGGAAAAACCTACTCTATTGAAAAAGTCCTACAGCTGGTTAATAACTTCAGTAATGTTGCAGGATACAAAGTAAATGCCCCCAAATCAGTTGCATTTACTGAATTAATGAACTAACAGAAAGAGAATAAAGAAAGTAAGCCCATTTACAATTGTCATGAAATAAATAAAATACCTAGGGATAAAATTTGACCATGGAAGTGAAAGATCTGTATAATGAGAACTACAAACCACTTCTGAAAGAAATTAAAGAAGACAAAAAAAGGTGGAAAGATATTCCATGCTCTTGGATTGGAAGAAGTAACATTGTGAAAATGTCCATACTACCCAAAGTAATCTACAAATTCAATGCAATCCCCAACAAAATACCAACGATTTTCTTCACAGAAATGGAAAAAACAATCTTACCCTTCATATGGAACAACAAAAGACCCTGAACAGCCAAATCAATGCTGAGCAAAAAAAAATAAAGCCGGAGGCATAACACTACCTGACTTCAAATTATACTACAAGACTATTGTAACCAAAACAGCATGGTACTGGTACAAAAATAGCCATTCATACCAGTGGAGTAGAAATGAGAACCCAGAAATCACCCTTCAGACTTATAGCCATCTGAAATGGACAAAGGCAACAAAAATCTACATTGGGGAAAAGACTGCCTCTTCAACAAGTGGTGCTGGGAAAACTGGATATCCATGTGCAGAAGAATGAAACTAGATATGCACCTCTCACCATACACTAAAATCAACTGAAAATGGATTAAGGACTTAAGTACAAGACCTGAAACTGTAACATTACTAAGGGAAAATATAGGTGAAACACTTCAGCAACTAGCTCTGGGCAAATAGGACTACATCAAACTAAAAACCTTCTGTACAGCAAAGGAAACAATAAACATAGTGAAATGACAACATACAGAGTGGGATAAAATTTTTGCTAACTATGCATCTGAAAAGGGATTAATATCCATAATATACAGGGAACTCAAGGAGTTATACAGTAAAAAAAAACCAAATAACCCAATTAAAAAATGGGCAAAGGAGGTGAATAGACATTTTTCAAAGGAAGACATATGAATGGCCAACAGATACATGAAAAATGCTCAACATCACTAATCATCAGGGCATTGCAAATTAAAACTACATTGAGATACCACCTCACCCCAGTTAGACTGGCTATATTCAAAAAGATGGTGAATAACAAATGGGGTGAGGGTGTGGAGAAAAGGAACACTCCTACACTACTGGTGGGACTGTAAATTAGTACAACCACTATGAAAAATAGGATGAAGCTTTTGAAAACAAATGCAGACAAATTTTCCATATGATCCAGCAATCCCACTTCTGGTTATATACCCAGAGGAATGGAAATCATCATGTCAAAGGGATACCTGCACTCCCATATTTGTCACTGCTCTGCTTACAAGACATGGAAACAACCTAAATGTTCATTGATGGATGATTGGATAAGGAAACTGTGTATGTATACACCATGGAATACTACCTTGCCGTAAAGAAGAATGAAATACTCCCATTTGCAACAACATGGATGAGCCTGGAGAAACTTATGTTGAGTGAAATAAGCAAAGCACAGAGGGATGAATACCATATGTGCTCACTCATATGTGGGAGCTAAGAGAGAAAGAAGGGAAGAAAGACCACCGTAGTGTGTTGCACTGGCAGATGGAGAGAACACATACCTTGGGAACAAAGTGGAGTGGGGGGGGGTATAGGGGAAGGGGGAGGGATATTGGGGGTAATTGGCTGGGGGACATGGGGTACAATTGCAATTTGTGGTAATGGTTATGCTGTCAGTATGAATCCGGCCCTCACATCCTGGGCATGAGGGGTGACAATCAGCTTTGTATCTCATGAACATTTATAACCAATAAAAAATAATTAAAAAAAAACATTGGCTCTGCTACAATAGAAACAATAATTGACATGATTAAGTAGAGAGATTCTTGTATTGAAAATGTTTCAATGATAGAAAACCTATTAATATAATGTATCACAGCAACAATTTCAACAATTTTTAAATTATAGTACACCCTTTTAAAGTGACCCCAGAAAAGCATTCCATATCATTTTTTTTTCATGAACTTTTTTTTCCCAGAAATCTAAGTTTGTTAGTAAGGGTATAGACTTATTTTAATAGTTAATACCCAAATATCATTTTCTTAAGATAAAAGGGCTTTAGTTCTTATTCAGTATGATCATTGAGGTTAGTGTTGCAGGCTGCATAGGATGAAATGAGATTTCAGTTCAACAAAATCAATTTTTATATTCCCAGTAAAAAAACTTTTTAAAAAGGGTTTATTATCACAGCTATTGTTCAACTTTTTTTTTCAAAAGTTCTAGGAAAATTTTAATCAACTGAAAAGAAAAAAAGAGCAATAAGTGTATTTATAAAATTATCATCATTTATCATGATATTATTATCTGAAAATCTCCAGAAAAATACAAAGCAACTAACAAAAGTAATTTTAAAACAAAATAAATTGATCAATTAAAAACACATATTTAAGCAGCCATAGTTAATATACAAATCACAGATAAAATAAAAAAATTTGTTCTTTATTTTATTTTATACATTTAAAGCATGATGTTTTGATATACATATACTTAGTGAAATGATTACTACAGTCAAGCAAATTAACATATTCATCTCCTCACAGTTACCTTTTTTCCATGATGACAGCACCTGAAATCTACTCTTATAGCAAATTTCCAGTATTTAATACAATATTATTAACTATAGTCATTATGCTGTACGTTAGATATCTAGACTTACTTATCCTATGTAACTGCAGCTTTTTAACCTTTAACCAACATCTCGTATTTTCCTGGTCACCACTGTTGTATTTTTTTTTTTTTCTTCTGTGTCTGGCTTATGTCACTTAGCAAATTGTTACAGCCAATATAGAAAACAATATGGAGGTTTCTCTGAAAGTTAAAAATACAATTACCATATGATCCAGTAATCCCTCATATACCCCAAATAAATAAAGTCAGTACCTTAAAGAAATATCTGAGCTCCCATGTTCATTGCAGTGTTATTCACAATAGCCAGGATGTAAAATTAAAACAACTTAAGTGTTCATCAATCAATGAAAGTAAATTATGGGACATATATACATATATATCTGTATATATATATCTGTATATATGTGTGTGTGTGTGTGTGTGTGTGTGTGTGTGTGTGTGTGTGTGTGTGTGTGTGTGTGTGTGTGCAATGGGATATTATTCAGCCTTAAAACAGCAGGAAATTCTGCCATTTGTGACAACATGGATGAATCTGAAATACATTATGTATGATCTTTAGATTTAATTCAATAAATGATAAACATCTTTTTCCTGAATTGGAAATCTCAATAGCATAATAAGGCCAACAATTTTCTGTATATTTTAAACATAGATAAAGCACAACCCAAGAACAAAGAAAAATTTTAAGTGGGGTAGTGGGAATTTGACAGTATAAGATCTTCCAGAAAAAAAAATAACAATTAAGTAAATGTGAAATAGAATAATCATGACGCAGCATTTACCCTGAAAATATGAAACTAGTGGAAGAAAACATAATTATAGCAAAACACTTGTGTCATCTTATGGGACAGACGTTCTCAAAAATGTTAAAAATGGCAAAAACTTTAAACAAAGGGGAATGCTTTTAACTATTTTTTTTTGCTGTTTTGATAATAATATATAAAATATACAGACATATACTGTGGACTTGAAAAAGAAACCAGAATAACAAAACACTTGGAATTTTATTGACAATATGTTTGTGTTTACATTCTTTAGTAAAAAATATATATGTATGTATATATATGTACACACAGTATCTGTATTTTATGCACACACATGTTTTAAAAATTAACAAGGAAATATGAAGACAATTAAAATTAAGCAACAGATAAATATGCCTATTTTCTGTTCATATATTTTTCATGGGATGTAATAATTTTCCTTTTTGAAACATCTTAATGTAATCTAGTTCTATTGAACACTAAGCAAAGATAGTTTACAATATCTGAGAATGGCATTTTGATAGAAAACATCAAAACATTGACTATATGATGCTATAATTCTCTAATTTACACCATTTTAGAGATTTAGAACCTCAAAATCTTTGCTGTTCAGTATTTTTAAAAGTATTCAAAAGATATCCTTTATGTGTCAAGTCATTTTTCCAAACCTTTAATGTTGGCTGTGATTCCAGTAGAGTTATTTTGAGTTGCTCCAGCTCAGCATTTTCATACTCTCTCTCTCTTTAGACAACACACGTAATCTGTGTTTTAAATACCACAGGGAAAAAAATTATGAAAACTAGAACGAACTAATATATACAGAAATGCATTGTTAATTTTATCTACAAACAGGCCACTCCATCTGTTCAAGCATAATGCTCCAAACCAAGGAATATGTTCCAAACCAAAGAGCATGATATTTGACAGATGGAGAGGTCTGTAAGCCTGTCTGGAGCATGGAATACTACAGAGTTTGTAGCTGAGTCCAATTTTCCACACTAAATGAAATCTAATCGAAATTTTTCCCCAATAAACATCAAAATCAGCACCAATTTTACCAATTGCTATGCACCATAGACCAACTCAGTTTATCTATTTTCTTCCTCATACAAAAGAAACCCATGTCTGATTTCTGAATTAATTTTCTATTTTTATGGCTGTTTTCCTACATAAATAAGCACAAATGTCAAATGTATTTTATATGTAACAAAAGTCACAAGTGAGTCAAACTTAATATGTGTTACTCTTTAGCATAAAAATATCATGAGTGCTATTTTTAGAATGATTAATCATTTAAAGATTGTGTTATAGTATAAAAGATTTAGAAAAAGCCCATGATAAGTTTTGATAATTCTCTCCAATTATTTGAAGTAAACAACAAAACAAGATGTTTAATTGACTTTCCTAAAAGCATGCAGCCAATGTTAGGCTGAGTAAGACTTCTCTATTCTTGTCTAGAGCTCCTGTCTAAAATCCAGCATTCTAATGTGTGATGAAAGACATGGAAGATTTCCTCATAATTATTAAAATTTCAGTGCAATTAAATTAGACAAATCTTTGGTGAAAATGTCTGTGTCATATGGGTTCCTAGGAACATTTCAACTTATATAAATTAATTGCAGGTTTATCAAACAGAGCATGAGGATGCCCAGTGAGAAATGTATGCATAACATATATTAATATTAATGGACATTCCATGAGATCTCAGTATTTAAAAGTGGTACATAGTACAATATCTAATTTCAACATTTCAAAATTTGGAGCCACTTATAACTTTGCATCTCAGTAAACTTGGCATCATTTAAACTTTGCTTCTAGCCCTTCTCCGTTCTACTAAAAACCCAAACCTGGGTAGTAATAACTGTGACCTATTAGCTAAGGTGGTTCTTAAGGGAAACAAGAACATTTTATGACAGCCTCAGAAGACATTAATATCTAGCAGAAATTTCCACTGGAAAACCTTAAAGGGAACCAACTTATACCTTCTTCAGAAGTACTATAATTACATATGAATTTCTGTTCTAAAGATATTTCTTTTCACTCCACCTGTAAGAAACAAAATATGAGAGCAACTTTACCACAAATTTAAAAACTGAAGTATTTAGTCTTTATTTGATGGATATAAAAACCTTCATAGTTATGTAAAATTCAGGTAAAACCAATATTTCATAGCCATGCTTGAAATATCCTAACCTACTTTTATTCTCCATCTACAAAATAAATTATTCTAGATTTTTAAATCAGATATTCCATCACTGAGTGGTTATATTATCATTTGATGGCCATTTATTTGGCAATGCTATTCCCACATAAAATGCTCTGAATATTCAGTCTCTCAAATTTACATAACTCTATTAGATACTATTTTGTATTAACATGAACTGCCTAATGGCATACTCTCAAATTTTAGTTCTGATCTTATTTCCCAATTACAGAAAGTTTTACTAGACCTGTATCTGTCTATACCAATAAAAATTAATTGAGAGGGTGTTTGCAGTGCACAAGTAGCTCTTTAGATGCTTCTTTGAATATCAATGTAAATTCATTGCATCCTGGTATTTACCCACACCCTCTATTTTTAGAGGATTCCTTTTATTTTTCTTACAATTTCTAACCTGGCTTATAGCTCATCACACTGGTAACTGCTGTTGCCAGGTTGTGTGTGTATGTATGTTTGTTGAACTTCACTTTTAGCTATGAGTTTGAGAAAATAGAGCCTATTTAGAAAAAGAAGATAAAATTTCCAGGGCAGGAAAATACTTTTATTTTTATCTGCATCATCAGATTGCCACTATGTGGAGCTCTCCTTTGAATTCCAGATTTATATACAGGTTTCTACTTCACATATATGCTTATAAATCTTAGGCATCTCAACCTTAATAGATACGAAATTAAATTCTTGCTTCCTCCCACCCCAATAAAACTCCGACTATGTCTCTCATTATGTCTCCACCTCAAAAATGATGTCAAAACAAATTTAAATTTCTAAAAAAAAAACCCAAAACATAAGAGCCATCATTCATTCTTTCATACTCTTCACTGTCCTTCACATCCAGATCATTGGAAAGTTATCTGAACGCATTTTTGCATTTTTAAATTGATTTCTAATTGGTCCATATGTTTCTGTTGACAATGCTCTAGATCCAGGCAATGATTTTCTCTTTTCTGGGCTAATGTGACAGACTTTCTCTATTCCTGATCCTACAATTTATTTTCTACACTGCAGCCAGAATATTCTATCTTCTTTATTGCTTCTTTTACTTCCTTCCTTCCTTTCCTTCTTTCTTCACTTTTTCTCCTCCCTTCCTTCCCTCCTCACTTTCCTCCTTCCTTTTATTCTTTCTTGCCCTTTTCTATTTTTTCTCCCTTTTAAATGAATCAGATTTCAAGTCTCCTCTGCTTTAGTATTTCCTATTGATTTAAGTTTATACACAGAGTAAAATCCAAAGTCTGCTATGGCCAAAAATGCTCTAAATAATCTGGCTCTATCACTCTACAGCATCCTTGCTTTGCGAAGATCGTGTTGACCTGGGAGTCAGATCACTCAGGGTTAAGGGTCTAGATAAGGTGCTCAGCATGAAGGTAATCTAGAACAAATAGTAGTGGAGAGAGTCAATGAATATACGTTATGTCCCCAAGAACAATTCTAGTAGTTTTTTCCAATAATCCTATTGGTTCTTCCTAATTATCTTACTCTTCTGAGAAACAGAGGTGCACCAAAATCCTGTAAGAACCTTGAAAAAGCTGTTCTGTACATGTATATAAACAAGCTGAATTCAAGAGGCACAACAAAGTAATAGCACTGATTGGCACGGAGCTCTCACATCCAGGATCATCCATCCAGGAAGGAATTATTACGCTAGCCACAGCTGTCGGTCCTTGGGATTGCCTCAGCTCCAGAGATTGGCCTCACCTGAGGCCATGGCTGTCTTAGTAGTACACATCCAATGATCAAAGAAGGTGGGGGTATAAAAGTCTTGCCACTTTATCACAATGCAAGAAAACAGTGGACCATATGCAGTTCCAGAGTTCTGTCTTGTCAGTCAACTTTTCTCACTATCCCATCTTGCCTTTTTTACCCTCTCTTCCACATTTGTTGGTTCCAAGAGCTCTCTCCAATAAACATCCTGTCTCAGAGTTTACTTCCTCAATAATCCAATCTGCAACTTTGTATTAATCTTAACATTGACCTGAGCTTGATGTTGTCTATGCTTCAAGGGGTCAGTAATCACATCATATGCTAACAGACCAACAATTTAGCTCTAAGTTCTCCGTTTTTTCTTGATTATACTCTTTGCATGCCTAACATTAGAATTAATTCATCACACTTGTGTGAGCTATGTCTGATTTGAAGAGTTACCCCTTTCTGTTTTCAAAATTTAACTTTGCTTGGAATTCTGATTGCTTAATTTAGCTCTTTGTAGCCTGATATAATGCTGGTTTCTTTTTGCCAGATGGAATAGGATGATATCAGCTATAGGGAACACTTAACTCCAAGAACAGTTTGGAAACCTCTGTGATCTAACTGGGTGTTCTCCAAAAAATTCTGACAGTGATTAGGTAAATGTAATCTTCAGTAAACATTGAATTTGTACTACAAGTACATTTACACATCTGAAAATAAGGTGTGGATATTCCTTGGTGAGAAGAAAAATATATTGAGATATTTCTAGCATTTTAATCTCTAATTCAGTTAGAAATGGTAAAATCCAGGCTGCTGACCATTCTTTGCTTATAATTAAGACCTTTGTTGGTTCTGCTAAAAACTCAGAGATATAGAAAATTGTTTTATTGGGAATTAGATTTAATGTCTCCTGAATGTGCCAATGTTGCTGTAGATACTCTATATTCTTTTTGAATTTTTGAACAGTGTGCTCCTAGTGTGTAATCCAGTATCAGCCTATTTTACTCTGTTTTAATGTGACTTAAAATTTGCTTAACTGGATTGTTCTTTACAGTGGAGTTCCTGATTCTACCTTGAAAGTTTTGGCCTCCATATCTCACACCCAAATTTTATATTCATTTTAAATATGTGCTTAAAATCCTCATGAGTAATGCCTTCTCTATCTATTTCATAAGCTTATACTCATAAAGGTAAAAAAAAAAAGAAAGAAAGAAAATTTTCAAAAATGCTTTGAAACTACAAATCACTTCATAGGATATTAACAGTATTTGAATAAGTTATGAAATAATTATTAATTGATTTGTCAATATTGAAAGTTTTATATTTAATAGCTAACTTGTTCTGTCTAATTCATACTGAGGTCTTTTGAAATAGATTTGATTTTATGCAAACACATATGTGTTAGTCGGGGTTCTCAGAAAAAAAGAACAATCTGTATAAATAGAATATATCTATACAGATAGAATAAATCTATATCTATATCTACATCTCTATCTGTCTATCATCTATCTACTTGTTATAGAGATTGAGAGAGAGAGAGAGAGAGAGAGAGAATGAGGTTTATGTTAAGGAATTGGTTCACTGTGAATGTGGAGGCTGGCAAGTTCAAAATCTGCAGGATAGGCCAGCAGGCTGTAAACCTAAGAAAGAGCTGATGTTCAAGGTCAAGTCCAAAGGGAGTCTGCTGGCAGAATTTTCTCTTCTTTGAGGGAGGTCAGTTTTTCATAAGGCTCTGAACTGATTAGATGAGGCCCACCAACATTAAGAAGGATAATCTCTTAGCTCAAACTACTGATTTAAATGTACCATCACAGAAACATCTAGATGAGTATAACCAAATACCTGGATACCAGGGCCTAGCTAAGTTTACACATATAAAAAAACCGACAGTACATAATTACACAAATATGTGGTGCCAGAAAAAACTAAATGTGTGTGTCAAGGTTTAGATTTTGAATCAGATAGGAATTAGAATATCACCTGTAAAACATTATTCTCAATAGCACAAGACATATTCATGTTAATTTAGGAATATAGAGAAAAACAAATTTGACATTTTTTACATTAAACATATTTCAACCTAGATGTGAATATGTGTAGTTGTAATCAGATCTGCCTTTTTGTAATTTCATTAACTAGAAGCTTAAGAATCTAAATTACAGGCTTAGTAATGTACAACACCTGGGGATATCAGTTATGCTGTTTGGAACAAAATTGGTCACCCATAATATTGCAAACAGACGTGAACATTGGGATTACTTAATAACTATAAAATATATACTTTCTGGAGAACACACATAGAATCTGATTTTTTAGGTTTGGATTTTGCATTAATAAAAAACCCAATGGTTTATTTTATTGTACACTACTGAAAGAGAGTCATTGATATAGAGCATGCTGTATAAAAAATAAAAACAAATAATTTGCCCTTAGAATTAAAATAATCTGGAAAGTAAAAACACTCAGGACTCATTCGGAAGGTTGACAGATCAGAATTTAAAAGGAACTATTAAATGCAAAAGAGAAAGGGCTTCAGAGAATGAGAAGTTTTCCAGCCAGACAGAAACAGCATGATACCAGGAAAGTCGCTCAGCTAGGCACCAGGCTGGTAGATAGAACGGAAGATCTGTGTCCAACCATATTAGCAATTAGTATTTATGCGAGTATTTCACAAACATAAATTCTAGGCATACCATTGGTTATCAAGATGGTTTCAAAACGAAGAATGAGGCTTAGGAGGAGGAGATTTTGAACTTGAGAGAACAGGTGAAGATAAAGTAAAATCAGTTTAGGACAAATGTAGGACAATGAGCAGTTTGCCAAGCTGAAGACACACACACACACACACACACACACACACACACACACACACACACACACACACTCACACACAGAGAAGAGGGTGCATGGACTGAATTTCTGTTTCCTACTGTCCCATGCTCTATTTCTTTGTTGTTGTATGCTTTTTGGTTTGTTGAGGAATAACTTTCATAAAGTAAAATTTACCTTTCTAGGAGTACTACTTTATAAATTTTGACAAATTTAAAGTGTCAATATCACCATGATTAATATATAGAATATTTCCTTTTCTCTTATAAATTGCCTCATACCTTTTTGTTGGCAATTCCCTCATATTATCCCCAGCTCTCAGCAACAAGTGATCTGACTTTTGTCCCTGTATATTCTCTCATTACGGTTTCAGAGTGTCATTGAAGTGGAATCCTTCAGTATATAGCCTTTTAAGACTGACTTGCTTCACTCGACATAATGCTTTTGAGATTCATCCTTAGTGTTGCATGTGTCAGTAGTTCATGCTTTTGCTGAATTATGTGCCACTGTATGGACAGATGACCACTTTTTAATCCATTTACTTGGTGATGAATATTTGGGTTGTTTCTAGATTTTTGTGATTATGAATTAATCTGCCATAAATATTCACAAATGGATGTTGTTTGGACATCCATTCATTTCTCTTTGGTAAATACCTAAGTTTAGAAGTGTTGGGCCACATAGTAAGTCTGTTATCTTTATATGAAATTCCCATAATCTTTTCCAAAATGTGTGTATCATTTTGCATCAACAACAGGAATACATGAAAGTTCCAGTTGCTACTTATTATCAAGTCTTCATTTGAAACAATCTAATATGCAGGTGTGTAGCACTATCCTCTAATGGTTTTAATTTACATTTCCCAGTTTGTAGCTTATATTTTCATTTTCTTCATAGTAAATTTGAAAGAGCAGAAAAATTAATTTTAATTAAGTGTAACTTATCTATATATTTATTTGTTCTTATTTTTTGTGCCCTATATAACAAATCTTTGTCTAACCTAAGGACCCAAGGTCACAAAGATTTATTTTCCTGTGCTTTTTTCCTAGAAATTGTACAATTTTAGGTATATAATCCATTTTGAGCTGATTTTTTAATGTGATGCAATTAAGGTCATAGACAAACATTTTTGTATATGAATGTTTTATTTTTCTGGTTTCATTTATTGAAAAGATTATCCATTCTTAATATAATTTCCTTGACAACTTTATTAAGCATTAAATGACCACATCCTCATGGGTCTATTTCTGCATTTTCTATTCTATTCTATTTATCCATGTGTGTATACTTTTGGCAATACCACACTATATTGATAACTGTAGCCTTATGATCATTCTTACAATGAGGTAGCGTAAATTCTTAAAATTTTTCAAAATTATCTGTGTTATTTAGATGCCCTTTCAAAATTATCTGTGTTATTTAGATACCTTGTTTTCTAAATAAATTTTCTAATCAGCTTGTTAATGCAAAATTGTTTCTGTATATTAATTGAGATTACCTTGTATCTCTAGATGATTTGAAGAAGAATCGAGATTTTGGTAAGTTTTTATCTTTCAACCCATGAGCACATAATCAGCTTGTTAATGCAAAATTGTTTCTGTATTTTAATTGAGATTACCTTGTATCTCTAGATGATTTGAAGAAGAATCGAGATTTTGGTAAGTTTTTATCTTTCAACCCATGAGCACATATATCTATCCATAAATTTGGGTCATTTGATTTTTCTTACCAAATGCTTTATGCTTTTTCACATATTTTGGTGAAATTATCCATAAAGATTTCATATTTATTGGTATTTGGTGGTTCTTCTCAAGATTTTAGTTTTCGATTGTGTTGAAATACAATTGATTTTCTTATATTGACCTTCTATCCCATACTTTACTAAACACACTTTACTAAACACACTATGACTTTGCTAACCACACTTCTTCAGTTTAGGAGCTCTTTTTGGATTCTTTGAGATTTTCTATATAGACAATCAGAACATCTGAGAATAGAGACTGTTACTTTCTTTCCAACATATATGCTTGTGATTTCATTTTCTTTCCTGATTTACTAAATAGAATCTCCATTAAAACTTTGAAAAGGAATGGCAAAAGCATTTTTATCGTGTCTTAGGGTGGATGTGTTTAATCTTTGAGCAATTAGTATAGCGTTAACTGTAGATTTTCATGTGATGCTCTCCATTAGTTGAGAAAATTGTCTTTTTATTTGTTCGTGCAGATATTTTTATAACATACAAATCCTGAACATTGTCGAATGCACTGCTACATCTATTGAGATAATCTTGCATTGTTGTTTTTATTATTATTGTTAGGCTACATTATATTAACAGATTTTCAAACATTGAACAAACGTCTGAAGATTATTTCTACTCTGACATGATTTATTTGAGAGAGAGAGAGAGAGAGGATGATGATGATGATGATGCTTTTTACTACATCTATGACTAACAGTACCCTGCAGATTTTTTTATGGTTTTTTTTTGTTTGTTTTGTTTTTCCATGTAAAAGGTATTTCTGGTTTGGATATCAGTGTAATGTAAACCTCATAAAATAAACTGAGAAGTGCCTTCTCCTTTATTACTTCCTGGAAACATTTTTTTTTGTGTGAGTTAGTATTATTTATTTTGGTAGATTTCTCCGGTGAAGACATCTGGGCCTGGGGCTTTGATTGTTAGAAGGTGTTTTACAATGAATTTAATATCTTTAGCAGTTACAGTACTACTTAGATTACCCATTTCTTCTTAAGTTAGCTTGGTAGTTTTTATTTTTCAATGAATGTTTCTGTTTCATGCAACATACTGAATCGGTAGGCATAAAGTTGTTTATAATATCCCTTGTCATTCTGTTAATGTTTGTAAAATCTGCTCTTATTCCCCCTCTCTCATTTCTGATATTGGTAAATTGTCTTTCCTGCTTTTTTTCATGGTTCATCTTACTGAACGTTTATAAATTTTAATGTTATTTTTCCCCCCAAGAAAAAGCTTTCGGTTTTATAGATTTCCTCTATTGTCTTTCTGTTTACAATTTTATTTATTTATGATCTTGTCCCTGTTATTTCCTTTCTTTGTCTTAAATTGGGAATAACTTATGTTTATATGCCTAGTTTTGTAGCGTATGGTTTTTAAAAACTTTTTTGAGAGTTGAAAGTATTGTTTTTATTTTGTTTATCATATTTGTTAATCATGAAATAAATCACATATATGAAACAGTGTTCAAAATAAGTATGTTCAGGGACTCCCATGAACCCATCATCCAGGTGAGGAAGCAGATCACTGCCAGCATCTTTGAAGTTACTGATGTGTCCCTCCCTGTTCTCATAGTCCTTTAGTTAAATTTTGGGTATTCATTCCCTTGTTTTTCTTAGAGTTTTACCAATTGTGTGTGCGTTTCTAAACAAGATATAGTTTAGTTTATTCATACTTTGATATCTTCTGTGGTCCAGTTCTTATGCTGTGCATAGCTTTAACTCATTTTCATTGCTGTATAGTATTCCATCACATACGTATGCCACAATTTATATATTCCACTCTCAATAGGCATTTGAGTTGTTTCCAATTTTTAGCTAATGTGGACAATATTGTTATGAACACCCTTGAGCATTCTCCTAGTGCTTACGTGTAGAATTTATTCAAGAGTGGAGTGAATGGGATGTGGGGTTCATATATATCCAACTTTACCAGGTGCAGACTGTGTTTTCCCGAAGTTTTTATGTAAGTTTTCCCTCCTACAAGAAGAGTTCTTGTTGCAGCCCATCCTCGCCTTACTATCCCATACTTTATACCAATCTGAGAGGTGTAATGATATCCCATTATGGTTTAAACTTGCATTTTCCTAATTCCTGTCCAGTTTTGACATCTTTTCCTATATCTATAAGCTATATGTGTTTGTCCTTTTGTGAATAGTTCATTTGTTTCTCTTGCCATTTTTCTATTGGGTAGTTTGTCTCTTTCTTATCAAAATGTAGAACTTCTTTAAATATTCTGAACACAAGTCTTTTGATGGCTGCAGGTTTGGCTATATCTTCAGGTTTGAGGCTTCGATTTTCACTCTCTTTACGTGTCTTTTATTTATTTACTTTCAAATTTTTTAATTGAAACATAATTTATTATATATATTTGTGGTGTACAGAGATGAATATTAATACCTGTGTCCAATATGTGATGATCAAATCAGGACAATTAGTATATTTATCATTACAATATATAATCATTCTTTGTGACCCTTTACCAATTTCTCCCTAACCCTCCCTCCCTCTTTCCCATCTCTAGTAATCACAGTTCTATTGACTCCTTTTGAAAGTTCAGTGTATTATTGTGATTGCCATATTTTTCTTACTTTTTTATTTATTTATGTTTTAGTTCTCACTTATAAGTGTGGACATGTGTTATTTCTCTTTTTGTGACTGGATTATTTCACTTAACATAATTTTCTCCATGCTCATCCATGTTGCAGTGAACGGCAGAATTTCATTCTTTTCTATGACTGTGTATATACCACATTTTCGTTATCCAGCTGTTCATCAATGGACATTTAGTTTGGCTCCATCTCCTGGCTATTGTAAATAGAGCTGTGATAAACCTGGGAGTGCAGATATCCCTTCGACATGATTTCCATTCCCTTGGGTATATACCCAGTAGGGGAAACACTTCTGTTAGGATGTAGGATGTTGGAGTGGACAAAGACTTTACGAATAAGACCTCAAAAGCACAAGCTACAAAAGAAAAAATAAACAAATGAGATTATGTCAAACTAAAAAGCTTCTGCACTGCAAAAGAAACAATAAACAGAGTGAAACAACAACCCACAAAATGGGAGAAAATATTTGCAAACTATGTATCCAATAAGGGATAATATGCAGAATATGCAAGGAACTCAAACGACTCAACAGTGAAAAAAATAAATAAGACGATCAAAAAATGGGCAAAGGAGGTAAATAGATATTTCTCAAGGGAAGATATACAAAAAACCAATAAACACACATGAAAAAATGCCCAGCACCATTAAGCATCAGGGAAATGCAAATCAAAAACACAGTGAGGGGCCGACCCCATGGCGCACTCGGAAGAGTGTGGCGCTGGGAGCGCAGCGACGGTCCCGCTGCGGGTTCAGATCCTACATAGGAATGGCCCGTGGCTCACTGGCTGAGCGTGGTGCGGGCAACACCAAGCCAAGGGTTGCGATCTTCTTACCGGTCACAAAAAAGACAAAAAAAAAAAAAAAAAAAAAACCCACAGTGAGATACCATCTCACTCTAGTTAGTCTAGCTGTTAACAAAAAGGCAGAGATTAACAAATGCTGGTGAGGATGCAGAGAAAACAGAACCCTCCTACACTGTTGGTGGGATGGTAAATTAGTGCAGCCATTATGGAAAACAGAATGGAGGTTTCTAAACTGCCATATGATCTTGCTTTTTTTAGTTTTAAAAATTAGGTATAATTTCAGATTTCAAACTTAGGTATAGATTGCAATAAGACTATCATGAACTCTCCTCATACTAATTACATGGGCCAGTTATTTTGCTTTCTCCAAATTTTCCCAGACCAATTACTCCAGACTCTAGAGAAAGTAGTTCTATCCTGAGCATGCGTGGCATGCTTGGGAAGATCAAATGTATCCAGCTATGTAGGGACAGGGAATCAAACAATAGTGGAAATTGGATTCCTGGTTCTCAGGACTCAGGACTCTGAGACTTGCATCAGTGCCCCCACCCCCACACACTCTTAACTACAAAACTACTGAAGAAGATGTAGGGAAAAAGTTTCATGATATCGGTTTAGGCAATGATTTTTTGGATAAAACTTCAAAAGCATGGTAACAAAAGCAAATATAGACAAATACAAGTATGTCAAACTAAAAGGCTTTTGCACAGCAAAGGAAAGAATAAATAGAGCAAAGAGACAACCTAAAGAAAGGGAGAATAGAACTGCAAATTATATATGTAAAGAGAGTAATATCTAAAATATACAAGAATCTCAAAAAACTCAACAGTAAAATAAATAAATAAATATATAAAAATAAAAAATAACCCAATTGAAAAATGGGCAATAAACACACAAAATATCTGAATAGATACCTCTCAAAAGAAGACATACAAATGACCAAAAGATATATGAAAAAATGTTCAACATCACTAATCATCAGGGAAATGTAAATCAAAACTACGAGATGTGATCTTACCCTTCTGAATGCCTACTTTCAAAAAACTAAAAGAAAGCAAGTGTTGGCAAGGATGTAGAGAAAAGGGAACCTTTACACACTGCTGGTGGGAATGCAAATTAGTACTGCCAGAATGGAAAACAGTATAAAAGTTCTTTGAAAAAACAGAAAAGTTTGAAAATACTTTTTAACATATATCTGAATGTGCATTTACCAGTTAAAATATTTAAATTTCCTTTAATTTAATCTAGTGCTTAATTTACTTCATTAGAGCAAAGGAACATTTTGCAAATATTATAAATAATAAACATGAAAATATGAATTAACAAATTCATCACAAAATAATAATCATCGTTACTTTTCAATTTTTTATTAACATGTGTAATCACTGTATAAAAAAACCATCCAAATCTAGCTAAAATAAAATTTATTATATAATCATGTAGTTGTTACACACAAACCAGGGGCTAGAATGCAGCTTAGTGTCAGGTAGGAACAGCAACAAGATTAAAAATAGACCTGAATTAATTTTCTTATCTCTGCTGCTTTCAACTTTCAGCTCATTGCTGTTGCTCTTTTCTGTTGCTCCCATAATTATCCTTACTTTTCAGGCTACATGGCAAGATATGGCCAGTCAGTTGCATACCTTATAGTTGATCAACACAGAGAGATTAAGTGGCTCAGAGTTCCAAAAAAAGAAAATCAGATTGGCCCAGCATAGACAAGGTTTGTGCAACAGTTTGAATCAATTCTGTCATAGCATCAATGGCAGAGGTGTGAAATTAGGCAAGTCATTTACACTTTCCAGTCTTCTTTCTGATTGATAAGGTGAGAAACATAATCATACTCACACAATTGTTGAGAAGACCTAATGAGATTATTCTTGTAAAGAATCTAGCACAGTGCTTGAAATAGAATAAGTGCTAACTGACTATTAACTCTTATTAGTATCAATTTCACTTCCTATTACTAATGTTTTTAAGACTACACTCTGAAATTAGACTGCATGAATTTACATTGCAGCATTTTCATTTACACTTGCTGAAGATCACAGCGTGATCTTGGGAAAATTATGCATTTTATCTAATCTTCAGCATTTATATCTATAGGTTGAGGGCAATAATGCAGTAGTGTTATTTCTTGTCTTTCTTCTGATGGAGTAAACTTTTTGCACCCCATCCCCTTAAATGCAAAGATCCAAGTGCCTATATAATTTGCCAGGGTTTTCTGTTATTGTCAATTTCTAACTGAGCTGGATTTATAAATGTGGCAGACAAGACAAATGGTGATGGTACTCATCACAAAGTAGGTTCTGAGAAGTGGAGTGGGGCAATTGCTCAGTTTCTTTTTATGGCAAGTCCTCGTTTTTCTGAGTCAGAAGGCACCACTGGGAAAGGTACAAAGAAATTAACAGTCCATTTTCTGACTTTCTTTTTCATGATGTGAAACCATAATTTGCTAACCTTCATTAAGCTGTTCTAAGTCCAGTTATGATTGCTTTAAAATTACTGTCAATTCTGGCATAATGCTTTATCTCAGTCTTGGTTTTCAGTGTGGTTAGTTTTTATTTGTGTTTAATTTTTTCTGTGTTTTCTTCTTAACAAAAAATTGGAAGAAGAAACGTTAGAGATTGCTATCAAATTCCATTTCAAAACAGCCTATTTGAATACTTTTAAAGTCTCTATTTCTTCATTAGTGAGTTTAAAATAGACCAATATTAGTGAATACCAGAATTTTAAAACTCTATCTAAAGATGATTCTATCAGCATATTTTAAATATATCTTAAATTTAACTGGGATTTCATTTCTTCCATCAACCACATAGCTCAAAATATCTTAGAATAACATATTTTTTTAAACAGTAACATTTAAAATAAAAGTTATCAGTAATAATACAAAATGATTGTAATGTTTATGTGAGGAAATGTGTTTTACATTTGTAATAAATAAAGGCAAATAGAAAATAATCACTATAGTATGTAGTCTATGCTTATTTTTATTCATGTAAAATTCCAAATATGCCCGATGATTTTGTTGTTGTGAGGATGTGCTGGGCGAAGCAGGTCGAAGGTACTGAGGATGACTAAGTGAACCTCCTAGGGAAGACAGTATCATCAGATCTGTACACATGTCACATTCAGCAACATTCTGCATGGCTGCTGCTGAGCTCCCATCTGTCAGATCTCAACAGAAAGAACAAAGACCAGAGATTTGAGTAATTCAGGAAACATTCTTTTACTAGCTGGGAAGAGAAATCAAATTAGGAGGAGACACTTTCTTCTTGTTACATGTTATTGATATGCATTCTACCTAGCCATTCCACATTTTATGTAGAAGTGCTTTCAACTACTTTACAACTATTTGCTTAAATTATCTTATTTCTCTAAACTTCTTTATAATTGCTAGTATATATGCCTTAATATGTACGAGCGAAGTGAGATTCTATATATTATAATCTATAAGCATTCAACAATAGTCTTTTTATTTGCTTAATATCTAGGTCTCCAGTAAAATCGTATTTAGTCATTGAGAGAATTATTATTTGGTAGATAGCTTAGGAAATGCAATATCGGTCTTCTATACTACTTCAAAAAAGAGAAGAATAAGCTTTTCTTAAGATATGAGTTAAATTTAATATTTGCACATACAGCACATGAAAAATAAAGCACTTCACTTTGAAAGTGCTATTAGAAAGAATTCAGCAAAATAGATTTCTGGGAAATTAAGCTTAAAATAAATTTATTCAGTTCCAAGAAGATTAATGATAATGTGCCACCGGTATTCAAATTTTACATTTTATCTTCCAGTGTCAGCTCATCCAAGAGTGAGCCAATAAGTAGTATAGAAATCCTCTGCCTTTAATACAATTTTTTTTTTTTTGCTGACAGTTAAAGTAACATTGATTTACACCTATATCTTATGTGAGCACTTGAAATGTTTATACAATGCATACTTTATTTTAAGATTGAATATAGAAGTGATGTTATGACATAAATGGAACTAAAACCATAAAAAATTTTCCCACAGAAAATTAATACACCTTTGAGTTATGGCCCATTGTGCTCTAAAAAGTGACTTGCTTAGATTGAATTACTTCTCTTCATATGAGACACCAAGAAGTTAATGTTTTATTCAGTAAGTATGAACAATTTGCTCTCTGTCAGATATTTAGCCATGTACGTGGATAGCAAAACAAAATTAATAAAGATAGACTTTTTTTCTCAAGGAGCTCAAAATTAAATAGAGATAAAAGAAAAAAGCAAAGATAAATTTATTGTATTGGATATGTGGGGGAAAGATATTACATGAATATGGTAATGATATTGGTGGATAAAAAGAGATACCTATCTCAGTCTGGGGTTTCTAGTTTGGCATCCTGGAGGAGATAATTCTTTACCTGTATCATGAACAATAATTATTAGTCAGGTAATAAGTTAGGATGGGGGATACTTATACTAAAAAAAAAAAAAAAATGCTGTATCTAAATCCTCATTTTAACTGGGTGTTCTCTATATTTTTAAATTTATAATCCTGGCAACTCATGTATTCTACCTATCAGGGAGAAAGCACCTTATAATATCATTCCAATAATTTATTTGGTCTGAAGCAGTTGAAATAGTGAAGAAGACTGAACCAAGTATTAAAATCAATAGGAAATAAGTCTCCATGTCTAGGAAGGCAATACCTAGTATATTAGAAGTGCAGAAAAAGAATATTTTTTAAAAAAGTAGTCTAAGGAGAAGTAATTTGGAAATGCACTTTTGGAGAAAAAGAAGGAAGCCAGGTTTTTGTTCCCAATCTTAAAGAATATAGTATCTGAGGGATTTAGAAGCCTCTACTCTTCCTGTGGAAGAAATTCAGCATTCGTTTATTGCTAGGTTTCCTTTGAATGCTTTGACATCCTAGGTGACTATTAAACAAGAAAACAAAGGTTGCAGAGAACCCAGTGGAAAAATATTGAAGGAAGCTAGTGGCGAACTTGGATTAGGGAAATAGACAGTCTCAGAGTAGAATGCATATGAGAGGAGAAATCGATGGGGCTCTTATACTGGGCTGTTATGAAAAACGACAGAAATATTAGGTAAGATATGATGCAAGGACTTCAGAATTATCAACAGAATTCTGGTAGAGTAGCACCATTAGTGATGATGTAAACTGAGATCAGGAGAGTTACTAGCAAAGATGCGGTGAAAATAGAATTGTTTTTTCTGATCTCTTGACTCTATAGATTCACTTAGTTAGAGAATCGCAGTATTTCAGGCTTTGTCTGAGGGTGCTGTGGTCAGTGCGTGGACAGTTCCCAAGTTTGCAGTGGCCGTATCTGTAAGTACTGTAATCTAGCACCAAACCTGACTCCAACTTCATTAATCTTATTTTAAAATCAGTGTAACATATACTAAAATTCTCCTGAATTATTTCCAGCCCTCACATTGACTAATGAGCCATTAAAATGCTGTTCTTTTTGTATAACCTCCTTTAACATTCTCCTTTTCTTGTTCTGTCAATATACAAAACTGTGTACTTTGGATTGCCACTACGTAAACAATTCTCTGATTCTATATTGTCCTGATATACTAGAATCATAAAAACATAAGAAATGTGTGAAACTTATAGAACATTTCAGCATGTACTTTAAATTTCCAGATGAAGAAACAGAAACTCAAAATGTTAAACAATTTGTCCAGAGTCCAACAAAGTTCCTGGGGACTCTGATCTCCTAATTACTAATTTGCTGAATCTCCAAAATATGCTTCCTTCTTCACCTATCAAGTTATTTTCCTCAGCCTCCACTTTGTGGCAGCCTCCACTAGATGGCAGATAGACAGTTTAAAGATTGACATTTACTAGTCTGACTAATAACACACCCTCTGGTGCAAGACTATTGGGTTCAATACCAACTGCACCTAATAAATGCAGTGTACTAGTTACTTGTCTTCTGGAGGAAAAAAGGATTGTCACACAAATGAAAGTCAATAAAGTACCTTGTAGGTGTGTATGAATTCTGGAGAAAGTATAGGAGGAAGAATACTCAGTCTGATTGAGAAAGTAAGGGAAAAATTTACAATACAAGCGACAAATAATACTTAGAGGATGGTTTAGAAATGAAATTAACAAGCTAGTTTTTTGGTTTTTATTTATTTATTTTTTAATGACTCACAAGCTAAGAATGATTTTTTCCACATTTAAATGGTTGAGAAAAAACATAAGAATAATATTTTGTGACATATAAAAGTTTATGATATTCAAGTATCGGTGTCCAAGAATAAGGTTTTATTGGAACACAACCAGACATATTCACTGACATATCATCTATAGCTGGGTTGTGTTTTTTTTCTTTTTTTGCCACAGGAAAGTTGAGTATTTGCAGCAGAGACGGTATGGCCCACAGAGTCTAAATTACTTACTATCTGGCCCTTTACAGAAAAAGTTTGTTGCACGCTGGTTTAGAGAATTCTGCTCAAGTGTCAGTCTGCAATTAGTTAAGAAGCTTGTGCCAGTATATGAATTAATGTAAAATTTACAATATCAAAAAGGTCTTGCTATTAAAAATTGGGGAGGGGGGGGACAAACTAAACCACGTGTTTTGCCATATGGTAGATTTACATTCTGACTCAAGCTTCTTATCTTGTCACAGACAGAGAACTAGCAGTTTGAGGCCCTTTTAGCAGTTCACAGAGGACGTTTTGAGTACCAACTGTTTCAAAGCTTACTAGATATATAAGAGCAGTGGATATTCATTCCAGACAGAAAAAATTGTGTACATAATAAAGATGTATATCTTAACATTAGTTGAGGAACAATTATAATTTTACTACTTCTCTTTAAATATAATTGGTTTTGCGTTTACAATGCAGGAATAACCTGTGGAATATTTAAAAAATATCATATGCAAACATTGAAAGTTTATAAGAACCAGGCCCAAGTAGAGAAAAATTTAGTAATATAATAAGAATATTACTAAATTGTATGGATGCAGTGTCCTATAGGATATCAATTAAAGAAAGAGTTAATTTTGGAGATAAATTGTTTGAAAAATTAAAAGACAAACAAACCACAGATTTCAAAACTAGCATACAGCACAGGACTTTGTATAATCAATTATCTTCAGAGATTTAGCAATTATGATCGGTAGCTTCAGCTTGTTCTAACATGTCTTTTTAAATCATCTTTATGAGTTTTTGAAAATTAAACATGAGCCCAGCTTGAAATAAGATACTCAGCCTTTAATATTTTGAATCTCATGGCCTCAAAATTTACAGTAGCATT